>NW_013953211.1:125504-135866 GCF_001266775.1 Austrofundulus limnaeus
GCAGAAACATGCGTACGCACAGTTTTATAAATCTGAATTATTTTTTTTTTGGCGTACGCCATTTTCGCCTTTTGGCCGTGTGTCTACATGCCTAAATGCACTGAGTTGCCGCCATGTGATTGGCTGATTAGAAATTAAGTGTTAACGAGCAGTTGGACAGGTGTACCTAATAAAGTGGCCAGTGAGTGTAAATAATAAATAATCTTAAATTTTTTCGTATGTTTTCAGATTCATCGATCTGTGATGGACTGTCCAGTGTGTACCCTGCCCCTCGCACTGTGACTGCTGGAAATGGACACCTGTGACTCCCGTTACCCTGAAAGGAAAAAACGTGTATAGATAATGGAAGAATGGAGGGACAATTCAGCGATAAATAAATAGAAAAAATAATTAATTGACTTTTTAAGTAGTCATTAAATGCAGCCCTAAACAAAAGTATAGGAGCTTTAAGTCTCCCATAATTTTGAATGCACTTATTTTTATCCACCTCAAAAAGGATCTCTTTTATTAAATCTTACTCTTCTGTCATCTTTAATGCAGACTAATACAAACTATACATCAAACTGTAGGCATTTTCATCTACTTTCAGACAGTATTTGTGTTTTTTAAGAAAATGTTTTTTTCTCTCAAGATGACTCAGAAGTCAGTGTGGTACCACTTTTTGTGCTATTCTTCAAAATAATATGCTGTATTTTTCTGACTTGATCAGGTCTGAAGAATGTTTTTAACTTGTTATATATCTGACATAAAGTGCTGTAAAAATTTCAAATTTTACACAAGTGAAAAGCAATCTCTTTGCTGTCTCACAGTTCAAGATCTATTTTAATTTATTCACACAAACCAAATCTCTCTATTAGTTTCTCAGACTGTAGATCAGTCAGGATATCTGTGAGATGATCGGGAAAAAATATGGAACACAATCAGAGGATCTTTGGTGTGTGTAAATGCTTTCTTTATGGTAGCATTGTAATAAAAGGAAGACAAACAACCAGGAAACTTCTCACTTGAATCTTTAGCGATAGGAACAACAGCTAACAGCTAATACAGACCAAGTACACCAGGGAGTGACATTACATGTATTCCCCATCTACGGCAAACCCTGTAGGACAAAATTAATCATTTCTTATATGATCTACAGAGTGGAAATATATTTGAGAAAAACTGTGTCTGAGACAAAGTTTAGAATGAACTTTAAGCTTCTAAACAATTGTTAACACTTAGATCCACCAAAAATACAATGGCGTCCAAAGGATTGGACAATGATTATAATTATTATTTAACTGATCAGTTATTCATCAGTGTCTGCAGAGCGTCTGCACCTCCTCACTGTTCAGACCTCAGCTGGACCTTCATCATGTAAGGTTTTGGAGTCAACGTTGCCCCAAAAACCATAGTGAAGTCTGGTTCTCCAGCATCCTCTGGCCAGATGAATTTAAACTTCCTCAGCAGGGTCACCGTCATGAGGAACAGCTCCATACGAGCCAGACCCTCTCCCAGACACATCCGAGGACCTGAGATGCCAGAAAAAGAACCAAAGTTATTGTCTTTTTGATCTAAAAAAACTCTGTCCCTGTAGTCCAGGTCTGAAAGTAAAATGGTTTAACAGGTTTACCTGCAGAGAAAGGCATGAAGGCCTCTGGTTTGACAAACTCTCCCTGCTCGTTCAGGAAGTTCTCAGGACTGAACTCGTGAGGGAACTTCCACTGACCCTCCTCCCTCAGCACTGACTCCATATTCTGGATGATTAATGTTCCCTGAAGGGAAACCAAAGGTATGAAGAAAGACAATAAAGATAATATTTCATTTTTACATATACTTGTGTAAATTTAAAGATTCTCACCTTGGGAATGTCATATCCCATTAGCTCTGTGTCTTTAGTGGAGCAGTGGAAGGCACTGAGTGGAACAGTGTTGGCAACCCTCTGGATTTCATGGATCACAGCCTGGATTACAACAGAGATATTACAAAATGTACTGGAATAAATAATCTTAGGTATCGTATAGAAAGAAATCTCAGAAAAGTTGCAGTTTATCTGATAGAAACACATTCAGACATGCCTCTCAGATTAAACATTCAGATTAACAGAACAGATGTGGGATGATGCTCATTACCTGCACGTAAGGCATGTTGTGTCTGTCCTCAAAACTAACCCGATCCCTCCCATCCAGAACTCGATCAATCTCCTGCTGACATCGATCTGATGGGGCAGAAACTGTTTTACACATTTTACCTGTAAAATACACTGCTGGCCAAAAAAAATCTCCACCTGGATTCAACTAAGCTCTATGATGTGGGGTTGCTGCAGGTGGTCAGGTCTAGCTTTAGCCACAGAATGAGTTACAAGAATGAGGTCAGCTGACTACCTGTATATACTGAATGACCAGGTTATTCCATCAACAGAATGTTTCTTGCCTGATGGCACGGCCAAATTCTAAGATGACAATGCTAGGATTCACCAGGCTCTTATTGTGAAAGAGTGGTTCAGGGAGCATGAGACATTTTCACACATAGATTGTCTCCAAAGAGTCCATGGAGAACCTTTGGGATGTGCTGGAGAATCTCAGGCTCTACCATCATCAATGCAAGATTTTGGTGAAAAATCATTGCAATTATTGGGCTGCCACCTAATCGTGGTAGAGAGGATTGAATGTCCCAAAGACCCTAGGAGCTATGTTGTTGGGGGCTTCATGTCCCCAGTAGGGTCACCCAAGGCAAACAGGTCCTAGGTGAGGGATCAGACAAAGTGCAGGCCAAAGACCCCTATGATGAGTACCATAAATGGATTAAGTGTTCCCTCGCCCGGACGCAGGTCACCGGGATCCAACTCTGGAGCCAGGCCTGGAGGTGGGGCACATTGGCGAGTGCCTGGTGACCGGGAATCCACCCATGGAGCCCGGTCGGGCACAGCCCGAATAGGAGACATGAGTCCCCGTTCCCATGGGCTCACCACCTGTGGGAGGGGCCGTATGGGTCGGGTGCAATGTGTGTTGGGCAGTGGTCGAAGGCGAGGACCTTAGCGGTCCGATCCTCGACTACAGAAGCTGGCTCTAGGGACATAGAATGTCACCTCTCTGGTGGGGAAGAACCTGAGCTGGTGTGTGAGGTTGAGAGGTTCTAACTAGATATAGTTGGACTCATCTCGAGACACCGCTCTGGATCTGGAACCAGTCTCCTCGAGATGGTTTGGACACTCTTCCACTCTGGAGTTGCCCATGATGAGAGACGCTGAGCAGGAGTGGGCATACCTATTGCCCCCCATCTCGGTGCCTGTACGTTGGGGTTCACCCCGTTGAACGAGAGGGTAGCCACCCTCCACCTACGGGTGGGGGGATGGGTCCTGACTGTTGTTTGTGCCTATGCACCTAACAGCAGTTCAGATTACCCACCCTTTCTGGAGTCCTTGGAGTGGGTGCTGGAGAGCGCTCCTAACGAGGGCTCCCTCATTCTGCTGGGGGACATCAACGCTCAAGTGGGTAATGATAGTACGACCTGGAGAGGCGTGGTTTGGAGGAACGGCCCCCCTGATCTGAACACGAGCAGTGTTTTATTATTGGAATTCTGTGCTCGTCATAGATTGTCCATAACAAACACCATGTTCAGGCATAAGGGTGTCCATAAGTGCTCTTGGCACCAGGATACCCTAGGCCATACTTTAAAGATCGACTTTGTTGTCGTTTCATCTGATCTGCGGCCACATGTTTTGGACACTCGGGTGAAGAGAGGGGAGGAGCTGTCACCTGACCACTACCTGGTAATGAGTTGGCTCTGTTGGTGGGGCAGGATGCCGGTCAAACCTGGCAGACCCAAACATACAGTGAGGGTCTGCTGGGAACGTCTGTGAGAGTCTCCCGTCAGACGGAGCTTAAACTCACACCTCCGGGGGAACTTTGAACAAGTTCCGGGGGAGGTGGGGGACATTGAGTCTGAGTGGGCCATGTTCCGTGCCTCCATTGTCAAGGCGGCTTACCGGAGCTGTGGCCGTAAGGTTGTTGGTACCTGTCGTGGCTGCAACCCTCGAACCCGCTGGTGAACACCGGCGGTGAGGGATGCTGTCAGGCTGAAGAAGGAGACCTATCGGGTCTGTTTGGCCTGTGGGACTCTGGAAGCAGCCAATATAGGTATCAGCAGTCCAAGCGGATTGAGGCTCAGGTGGTCGCTGAGGCAAAAACTCGGGCATGGGAGGAGTTTGGAGAGGCCATGCAAAAAGACTTCCATACGGCTTCGAGGCGATTCTGGTCCACCACCCAGCATCTCAGGGGGAAAGAAGTTCCCCACCAACACTATTTATGGTGGAGATGGTGCGCTGCTGACCTCAACTTGGGCTGTTGTGGGTCGGTGAACGGATTACTTCGAGAATCTCCTCAATCCTACCGACATGTCTTCCCATGAGGAAGCAGAGCCCAAGGACCCTGAGTCGGACTCTCCAATCTCTGGTGCAGAGGTCACCGAGGTGGGTGGTTAAAAAGCTCCTTGGTGGCAGGGCGCCGGTGGTGGATGAGATCCGTGCAGAATTCTCTAAGGCTCTAGATGTTGCGGGGTTGCATTGGTTGATGCGACTCTACAACATTGCGTGGACATCGGGGGCAGTTCCCCTGACTTGGCAGACTGGGGTGGTGGTCCCCCTATTTTAAAAGCGGGGCCGCAGAGTGTGTTCCAACTATAGGGGGACCACACCTCTGAGCCTCCCTGATAAGGTTTATTCAAGGGTCCTGGAGAGGAGGGTCCGTCGGATAGTCGAATCTCGGATTCAGGAAGAGAAGTATGGTTTTCTTCCTGGTCATGAAACAGTGGACCTCCTTAGCAGGGTCCTGGAGGGTGCATGGGAGTTCGCCCAACCAGTCTACATATGTTTTGTGGACTTGTAGAAGGCATTCGACCATGTCCCTCGGGGACTCCTGTGGGGGGTACTCAGGGAGTACGGGGCACCAGGCCCATTGATATGGGCTGTTTGGTCCCTGTATGACCAGTACCAGAGCTTGGTCTGCATTGCATGTAGTAAGTCTGACTCGTTTCTTGTGAGAGTTGGACTCCGCCAAGTTTGCCCTTTGTCACAGATTCTGTACATAACTCTTATGGACAGAATTTCTAGGAGCAGCCAAGGTGGTGAGGGGATCCTTTTTGGTGACCTTAGGATCACATTTCTGCTTTTTGCAGATGATGTGGTCCTATTGGCTTCATTAGATCATAATCTCTGGCTCTTGCTGGAGCGGTTCGCAGCCGAGTGTGAAGCGGCTGGGATGAGGATCAGTACTTCCAAATCTGAGACCATGGTCTTGAGCTGGTAACTGGTAGCGTCCCCCCTCCGCTTCAGGGAGGAGGTCCTAACCCAAGTGAAGGAGTTTAAGTATCTCGGGGTCTTGTTCACAAATGAGGGAAGAATGGAGCGGGAGATCGACAGGCGGATTGGTGCTGCATCTGCAGTGATGCGGGCACTGTACAAGTCTGTTGTGGTGAAGCAGGAGCTGAGCCATATGGCAAAGCTCTCGATTTACCAGTCGGTCTACGTTTCTAGCCTCATCTATGGTCTCGAACTTTGGGTAGTAACGTGGATACAAGCGGCCGAAATGAGTTTCCTTTGCAGGATGTCTGGGCTCTCCCTTAGAGATAGGGTGAGAAGCGCGGTCATCCAGGAGGGACTCAGAGTAGAGCCGCTGCTCCTCCACGTCAAGAGGAGCCAGTTGAGGTGGCTCGGGCATCTGGTTAAGATGCCTCCTGGACGCCTCCCTGGTGAGGTGTTCCGAGCATGTCCCACTAGGAGGAGGCCCAGAGGAAGACCCAGGACATGCTGGAGGGACTATGTTTCTCAGCTGGTCTGGGAACGCCTTGGGATTCCCCCGGATGAGCTGGCCCAAGTGGCCTGGGAGAGGGAAGTCTGGGTCTCTCTTTTTAGGCTGCTGCCCCCATGACCTGATTCTGGATAAGCGGCAGAAAACAGAAGGACGGACGGATTATTTCAACACTTGATGGAAATAAATCTTGTGACATTGCAGAAGCTTACTGAAACAACGCCACAGAGAATGTGTCGTAATCAAAACAAAAGGTGGCCCAACCAAATCTAATAGTTTTGATTTTATTTGGTGGCGACTGTGTTTTGGCCATGCAGTGTAATTTCTTTACTTCAGAGCAGCCCGAATGTGATGTAATCTCTTAAAGTGGTTATGATGAATAGTTTTTAATGTCATCCTTTTATGCCCTGTTTCGATTTGAAAGAAGAGACTTGTCCTAAAACTTTACCTTGGACCTGCGGATGGTTCATGAGGTACAGAAACCCAGTCAGGAGGGTGTTGGAGGTGGTGTCAGTTCCAGCCATATAAAGATCAAAAGTGATCCTTCTGAGCTGTTCCTCAGAAAATGAAGAATCTTCTTTCTGGACAGAATACAGAGAATATTGTARGAGAAACAAAATGTAAGATTTGTGATAACGCTGAGTCAGCATCCAGATGTTTTCCTGGTTTTAGTTTTTTTCTGTACCTGTCTCACATTCATCAGCATCATGATGTTGAAGTTTTGTATTGTGTTCACACACCTGTTTATCCAGTTCATCCAGGTAGCAGTCCACAAAGTCTCGAGGTTCTCCAGGRGTYCTGGTCCTCTTGTGCTCGTTCACCAAACCATTTGAAAAGTCGAGATACAGCTAAATGACACAGCTTTAATTAATAACATGCATTCTTGATGTTGTTAGTTTGTGTCTAAGCTGTGTGTAAATTACCTCCATATTCTTAAAGGCCTTTTTAAATGGCAGTGGCAGGTACGAAACATATGGAATTGAGTCGTACAGCTGAAAGATTAATTATTACTGATTAGATCAAAGTTTATTTCATTTCATTTTACCATTATTTAGGCAGGCAAATCCCACTGAAATTGAAGATCTCCTTTTCAAGAGAGGCCTGGGCCAGAAGGCAACCTATTGTACATATTTTTGGGCTGTGGGGGAAACTGGAGTACAGTGAGGGGTAAAATTTGGGTTTAATAGAATTTAATCATGTGGATGTGGTATAGGAACACATAACAATGCTTAGATGATATTTTGGACAACGTTAAAGGATGATAACGACTGCGGTTGAGAGGACAAGACACTTAAACTTAATGGGGTAAGGAACCTGTGTAATTGGACCTGATTAGAGGAATGGAAACAATTGAGCCTAATGGGACAGGAAGCAGGTGTGATTGGGCGTGGTTAATGAGAAGACAAAAGACAATTGAGCCTAATGTAATAAACAGGTGTGATTGAGCCTGTTGACAATAATTGTTTCAGGCCTACTTAGACTCACCATGGCCCACGGTCCATTAAATATTTTCAGCATCTCTGTGAACCACTGAATAACTTTTTTAATGGTCTCATCATTGTACTCATAACGGGTCCCAAACAGAACCTTACAGATGATGTTGGAGGCTGCGTTATGGAACATCACCTGAGGACTCAGAGTTTTACCTGTACACAGAATAAAATACAGAACATCACACCAACAGCATAACCAAAAGCTTTAAAGGGCTCCATGATTAGTTGTAACATTAGACTTTATTTTATAAAAAAATATTTCAAGTGTAATATAAAGACTGTAAAAATACTGTAGGCTGTTTATTTTTGTAAATTTCTAAAAGTATATTTTAACACAAACTGAGCCATTTTATTTACACGCAAAGCATTCTGGGTGTAGGGGTACACCTACACCTCTTATGACAGGTGTTATTTAGCAAGGGATCTCTTTTATCTTAGATAAGCATTCCTCCAGTGCAAAAATGAATGGACACAAAAAGTGACTCTCAGTCAGTGAATGTTGATTTGATCCATAAATAGATGCAATCGTTTACTTTACAAATCATACAAAATCACAAATATACACTTAATTGTGAACAACTAATTTCCTATAAAAGTTTTGAGACCAACAATAACAAAGCTTTTAGCTTCTTAATTGACAACCACAGACTCTTTAACTAGAAACACAAATGTCAGCTTAGATGTTTAATACCAGACATTTGAGGCAATTAACTTAGGTTGGCAAGGAAGATTTTAAGACAAAGGAGGAAAGTAAGGTGTTAGCTTTTCCTACTTTTAATTTAAAAAAATGTGGGGTTTAACCAGATAGGCGAGGCTTTCTACTCGGAGTTTTGCCAGACAGTGAAGTTCATAACACAGCCAGCTTTTTACCTTTAGATGTGGTCAGTCACCTTCCTGGTATTTTGGGTTCTGCTTAGAAAATCCGTCTTAGGACCATCAACACAGAGGGACCCTCGGCGTGTAGGTCAGACTTTGCTTGCGTCCGCGTCAAGCCGTAGGAAAGAAGGCAAAGCCAAACCTAGATTCCGATTTCAGAATAAAACTTCCAGCAGGAAAGTTTTTCTAAGTGGATCGATCAGGCGTTGATCTGATCCAGGCTGTGAGGTTTCCTCATTGGCGAGAAGAGTTAAACCTAGCACAGCTTAGCTCTTGATTCCCTGGAGAATCGAGCTGTCAGTGTGACTGATGAGCTGTCTGTCACTTTCTTCCGTCCGGGCGGAAACTCTTAGTTTCTAAAGAGCTCAGAGAATCTAAGTTCCGCACCAGAGGTGACATGAGAAAATAAGTTATCAAGGAAAGTGTTAGTTTCAGAAACTTGCCGTGCCTCCTGAAACTAAACAAACATTATTGTTTCTGTGTGGTTCAGAAACAAAATATATCATGACCCATTTAATAATCTGATGAGAACTTCTTTAAAAACATAACTGAAAGAATGAATTACTTCAAATTCAAAACATTTGCAAATATGATTCAGACAAGTAAAACATTAATGTTTCATCAACTTTAAACCATAAAGATTATTTTAGTTCAATAAGATTTTGCACAGAAAATCCATACATAGCTGAATCATACTGAGGGATAAAAGAGATGTGTCCTCTTTTCTCCTGTAACTTTGATAAACTTTCTCTGATTATCAAAATGCATAATAACTTTCAGTTAAGAGAACAATAAATCAAATTAGATGAAGATTCTTCAGTCTATTATCTGATTAATAAGAAGAGTGTCTCCTTGAAATGTTAAGGCGACCTAAGGTGGCCTAAATTCAGTTCTGAGTGGAACAGAGTTTATGTCCCTTTAAAGGCCCAATCAGAGGACTGAGGTCCAAGACAGTTTCCTTGATAATTTCACTCGAGGTGACCCCTACATGGGTAAATGATGACATGGATAGGTCCTTGGTGCGAGGCTGCTAGCGAGCTATTGTAGGAGTGGGGCTTAAGGTGAATTAAGCTTCTCCCACATCTCTCATACACAAGGTTATGAGGAACCTTTTACCAAGGTATTTCTCATTACTTTTAATATCTTGACTGTGCGAAGTGAAAAGTGACACAATAAGTGAACGTTCAGACGAGTTTAAGTTGATTCATAAAAGACTATGCAATCATTTGTTTACACAAATTGAACAAATCATAAGTACACTTGATTGTGGGTATTCCTATAAAAAGTGTCAAAGTTAAATGAGATGAAAATTCACATCCGAATTTCAATTCACATCAACTTAGGTTGCTTATATAGAACAGTAAAACGTCAGTTCTAATGTTAACAACCAAACAATTTTACTGGCACTTTCAGCTTAAGTTTTGGCAAATAAGACAAGAAAAGGAGGAAAGTAAGGTTAGTATTTCTACTAATTGTACTTTAACAAAGTGTGGTTCAACCGGATCAGCACGTCCCTTCTGCGCTTAGATTTCCACATGACATGCCACTCCGAACACGTCAGTTTTACCCGATGATGGCTTCTTGAGTCACCCCTGGGTAGGAACTGTCTCACCTCCGATCAGTCAGGGAACTTTTTATCGGCTCGCTTACTGTTCCTTGGCGAGTAGGTGTTTTCCAGGTAACTTTTCATCTGTTTCAGTCCAAGCCAGACAGATTCTAGCTGACATCCGGTTCCTTCTTTCAAAATAAAATCTCCCCTCGGGAGGTAAAAACACACTTGGAGGCTCGAAGCCTCGGGTGGGACAGCCTGCTAGCGTGCCGGGCCCCGGCCGTTAAGTCTTCCCTAGTTAGCTCATGAGTTAAGACTCAAAAGCCAAACTGAGTCTCTCCCCAGAGAGAAACTCAGCTTTCTTCCTTGTTGGCATCAGGAAGAAGAGTGTGTCCGTTCCTCAAAGCCATCCATGTTAGTAAGAGTAACGGACAATCTTTGGTTCCGCCCTCAGGCATAGAGATGAGTCAGAGAAAGAAAGATAAGATTTGCCAGGGTGCCAGCCCAAGGTTAAAATTCTATGGCTGTTCACAACAGGATGATAACCCTTCTTCAGCTTTCTTCTGATAGACTCTAAGAGAAATCACTGCAAAACATTTATGATGATTAATTAACATTTCTGTCTTATAATCAGTTCTGAACCGTTCTGTTAGTCCAG
>NW_013953211.1:135898-141390 GCF_001266775.1 Austrofundulus limnaeus
CCTGTCCTCTCGTCAGGCCTGTCCGAGGCCTGCTTAGAGGCAGTAAATCTTGTTTCTTGACTCGAGGTGACCCCTACACTACATATCCACCCTGAAGGTTAATCTTGGACAATTTCTGATGATCGACTCTTTTAAATGAAATCAGAGAGCGTTGACAGAGAGGAGAAGGTAGAAATGACTCAGCCTGGAACTGAAAATATGGATGGAGGACAACAGAGCTGCTTCATGGAAGAACAACCTCAGCATAATTTGTTAGCCTTCACGCTAGTGCCGATGCTATATTGCCTCATATGTATTAGCTCTGCACTAGCATGACGAACAAGCTAAACTGAGGTCCTCCATCCACATTTTCAGATGCAGGCTGAATCATTTTTGCATCCCCCTCTCTGTCATGTGGATGGAGGATGCCAGTGATGAGAGGAGAATGTGTAGCGCTGAGCTAATACATATATATGGTGATAGCATCGGGGCTAATGCTAAAGCTAACAGGCTAAGCTGAAGTTTTTCTTCCATAAAGCAGCTCTGTTGTCCTCCAGCCTTATTTTCAGTTCCAGGCTGAGTCATTTCTACCTTCTCCTCTCTGTCAACGCTCTCTGGTTTCATTTACAAGAGTCGATCATCAGATATTGTCCAAGATTAAACTTCAGGGTGGATATAGCTCGCTAGCAGCCTTGCACCAAGGACCTATCCACATCATCATTTACTCGGAATGCTTTACGTGAAACTAAAATAGCCCTGTCCATGTAATATATTTTTAAACTTTTAGTTTGAAAATTATAAAAACTCAACAGCCTACAGTATTTTTACAGTCTTTATTTGACAGTTAAAATATATGTTTATCAAATAAAGTCTAATGTTACAACTAATCATGGATCCCTTTAAATATTTTAAGACTGATTACGTACCAACGCTTTTTTCCAGTGTTTTAACGGTCATCTGTATCTCTTCATGAATTCTCTCCTCCATGGATTTCTTCCCCAGACCGAAGTTTCTCAGAGTCATCAGAGAGAAACGACGATGTTCCCTCCAAACAGGCCCGTAATCTACCAGAACCACTCCTAAATAGGCAAAGCAACAAAACTAAGAGCTTTAACCTGCTGCAGCTAATTAATTTAATCACTTATACAATCCTCTTAAAGGTGTTTCTTAATAATTCTTTATACTTTTACAGCCTTTTGATGCTTCTGATACAATTTTGTTGAGATGTATTCCCAGCCAGCACATGTATGGGGCCCCATATAGGATAAATAAAGGCAAGTGACGGAGGTTATATCCAAATGAGTTTATTTGCGGGATCCATGGTGACACTACAGTGGTTTGCCCACATAGAAACTTTAACTGCAACTTAAAATTTCAAGGCAATGAACTTCTGAAAAATTTTAAATGAGATATCGTGAAACTTAAAACTGCCTTTACATTAAAAAATGTACAATTTCTTGGTTTTAATATTTTATGYGTACTATGTTTCAGTGTGAATAATTGTTTAAATAATGTCCAAATTTGTCAAACTTATGGTTGACTGTTTTTGCATCTAAACTGATCTTTAATACAACAAATGCTCCTAATGTGGTTTTGTAACATTCCCTACCTTTACGCTGAACTATATCACAAATAAACATGTCTTGAGGTCGACCAGCATAGTCTGCAGCTTTAACCAACATGGCCTCCTTCATTGCCTTCAACCCATTGATGACCACAGCTGGTCTGGTACCAAGGAACAGACTGTAGACATTTCCATAGGTCTGCCTGACCTGCAAGAAAACCAAACAAAAACAAACAATATATCAATTTCTAAAGAAATATTTTGTATTCTGATCTGTTCTGAGGGAAATTAAACAGCAGAGTTAATTATTTCCTGTTTTCCATTATAGCAGTCAATTTAAAGAACCAGTTGAAAATAAAATCACATTAAGTAAAAAAAATAGTCCAACTTATTCAGCAAATTGCATCACATTTGGCGTCAAAGATTAAATGACTGCAGACTCTTTGTACAATGATTTTCAGGGTGTGATTCCAAAACCAGCCAAAGTTCAAACAAAACCCTTAAAAGACCTTCAGACAACACAAACAACTCATGACCAAAATACTTGTAAGGCACATTTGATAAAAATGAGGGATGATTTTATTTTTCAATTAATTACATTTTAATATTCTGCATATTTACAGTTACTTTTTATTAATTTCACTGCAAACAGATTCAAAATATAAAAACTGAGGGACAGTCCATTTTTTTAAATCAACATAAAATCAAAGCACTATCAGTGCAAATAAAACCAAATGTTCTGATTTCACTGCATTTTTGTGCAGCGACCATAAAAACTTTACAATTAAATTTTTCTAACAAAATTATTAATTCATAGACGAAATTTAATTGCACCACACTGTATACTTCTCTTAGTGCTGCTGCAGAGAAACTGGTGCCTTAAAACTCAGGAAAATATAAACATTATAAAAATATCTATTTTCTGATGACTCATTAAAGGTAGATAAAATTCACCTGTAATCCAGAATAAAAATTAACTGTCCTCAGTTCTGTCAACATTTGAATTTATTAAAATGATAAAAACATGTTATTTTGTTTTGAAAATTATATATTAAAGAAATACATAAAAAATAAATTCTATAATTTGATATCTTTTCTTTTTCAAGTTCCTTCAGGGGGTTCTTTGAGGCCAGATGCAAGAAGTTCCCCAGAATCGGCAGGATGGGGGGTCCTGGTGGGAAGTTCTTGGGTCTCCGAGCTTTAAGCTGAAAGAGGATTAAGCAGAAACAGAACCACAGCAGAACTATGGAGACAAACATGGTGCTGGACTGGACTCAACTCTGGTGGCTCTGGTTCTGAAATTTGACATTTTCTTATCAAATGGAGCGAGGACATCAAACACACAAATGATTGATAAAAAATCAGGAAGTGAGATATTCCTGTGTCATAAGGGGGCGGATCCTCAACAGCTTTCTGATAACCAGTCTTATCTTATTTTGCCGGGGCCTCTAATAACAAATGTATAAGATCTTTAAGTATCCCATAATGTTAATGTTGTACTGTATGTACATATTGTTATCCAACTCAAAATGGATCCCTTTACTTTATATCTTTTTCTATTAACTTTAATGTAGTCCACCCAGCAGAGCCTGATACACATACAAATTATATATATTTATTAAAACATAGACCTTTCCATCTTTCAGTCAAAGAACACTAAATTTTCTTACAGTTTAGTAGATGGTTTTCTTTTATACCACTTTTTGTTCTCGTCTTCTCCATGAGAAATTTCTCTGACACTGCGGTTCCAATCAGGATTAATGAGTGTTTTTAACTTGTTAAATCTCTTACATAAAGCGCTGTAAAAATGTTAATATTTAAATTAGTTAGAACCAATATCTTTGCTCTCTCACAGTTTAGATTTGACACACAAAGCAAATCTCTGTGCAACTTTCTCAGCCTCAGTGAGATCAGTGAGGATTTGATGAGATGATCAGGAGAAAAATATGGAACACAGTCAGAGGATCTTTGGAGTTTAAATATATTTGGAAAAAGTTTAGATTTCAAGCTTCTAAGTTAACAAGTGAAATCCCCCAAGGAATTGTGTCCAAAAGACTTGACAATGACCAGATTATTATTTAACTAATCAGTTCTTTCATAATTTTCTGCAGAGCGTCTGCACCTCCTCACTGTTCAGACCTCAGCTGGACCTTCATCATTTAAGGTTTTGGAGTCAACGTTACCCCAAAAACCATAGTGAAGTCTGGTTCTCCAGCATCCTCCGGCCAGATGAACTTAAACTTCCTCAGCAGGGTCACCGTCATGAGGAGCAGCTCCATACGAGCCAGACCCTCTCCCAGACACATCCGAGGACCTGAGATACCAGAAAATGAACCAAAGTTCTTGTCTGATCTAATAAACTCTGTCCCTGTAATCCAGGTCTGAAAGTAAAGTGTTTCACTGGTTTACCTGCAGAGAATGGCATGAAGGCCTCTGGTTTGACAAACTCTCCCTGCTCGTTCAGGAAGTTCTCAGGACTGAACTCGTGAGGGAACTTCCACTGACCCTACTCCCTCAGCACTGACTCCATATTCTGGATGATTAATGTTGCCTCAAGGGAAACCAAAGCTACCCCAGTTACCACTACTGTGCATGTGTGTCAAGGACAGAAAGGCAGATGTGGCAGTGGAAGGTGTCAAAGCAGTTTGGAGAGAAAAACAAAATAAAAACAACAACAACAACAAAAAAAGAAAACGATTAATCGATTATTAAATTAGTCGTCGAATATTTTAATAATCGATTAGTCATCGATTAATCGATTAATTGTGGCAGCCCTATCTTGCAATAAATAATTTTAGGTATCATATAGAAAGAAATCTTAGAAAAGTTGCAGTTTATCTGATAGAAACACATTCAGACATGCCTCTCAGATTAACCATTCAGATTAACAGAAAAGGTGTGGGATGATGCTCATCACCTGCACGTAAGGCATGTTGTGTCTGTCCTCAAAACTGACCCGATCCCTCCCATCCAGAACTCGATCGATCTCCTGCTGACAACGATCTGATGGGGCAGAAACTGTTTTACACATTTTACCTGCAAAATGCACTGCCAGCCAAAAAAATATCTCCAACTGGATTTAAATAAGCTCTATGATGTGGGGTTGCTGCAGGTGGTCAGGTCTAGCTTTAGCCACAGAATGAGCTCCAAGAATGAGGTCAGCTGACTACCTGTATATACTGAATGACCAGGTTATTCCATCAACAGATTGTTTCTTCCCTGATGGCACGGCCATATTCTAAGATGACAATGCTAGGATTCACCAGGTTCTTATTGTGAAAGAGTGGTTCAGGGAGCATGAGACATTTTCACACATGGATTGGCTCCACAGAGTCCATGGAGAACCTTTGGGATGTGCTGGAGAAGGTCCGACTCTACCATCATCAAAGGTCCTAGGTGAGGGATCAGACAAAGTGCAGGCCAAAGACCCCTATGATGAGTAGCACAAAAGGTTTAAGTGTTCCCTCACCTGGACGCAGGTCACCGGGGCCCCACTCTGGAGCCAGGCCTGGAGGTGGGGCACGTTGGCGAGTGCCTGGTGACCGGGAATCCACCCATGGAGCCCGGTCGGGCACAGCCCAAATAAGAAGACATGAGTATCCCTTCCCATGGGCTTACCACCTGTGGGAGGGGCCGTATGGGTCGGGTGCAATGTGTGTTGGGCATTGGTCGAAGGCGGGGACCTTGGCGGTCCGATCTTCGGCTTCAGAAGCTGGCTCTAGGGACATGGAATGCCACCTCTCTGGTGGGGAAGAACCTGAGCTGGTGTGTGAGGTTGAGAGTGTAATAACTCACTCTATGAAATTAAGGCCAGCTCAATTCCACAAAATAATATCTTACGCAAGATCTTTGCATTATGAAATCAAAGTGAAATGACAAGATATCAACCCTGATCATGAAAGTGAAATGAAAACTTGTGACCTGAACGTATTTCCAAAATAAAGTAATT
>NW_013953211.1:143104-144832 GCF_001266775.1 Austrofundulus limnaeus
TAATATTACTGATGTTTCAGTAAAAATAAAACAGTGATTTATAAAACACAATGAAAACATGGTGATGATTTCTGTGATTCATTACTCTCTTTTAGGCACGATAAAATAATAGAAGTGATTCTATATTCTTTGTGACATGTCGTTATTATGATTAACAAATGCTTAAACATTCTGAATCATGAAATGACYCATCATGGCCTAAAATAAGAGTTCAGCGTTCCTGCCAGTTCTCAGGCCTGTGCGAGACCTGCTTTGAGGCAGTAATTCCTGTTTCTTCACTCGAGGTGACCCCTACATTAGTGACATTCAGACTCCATCCACACAGGCAGGGTGCTCGGTGAAGTGGTTTGGACGGTTGGAACCGTCCACAAACCAAACATCCTTCAACATAGCTTTTTACATCTTTTTTCVTCCCTGGCCAGTAGGCAATTTGCTTTAATGCTCTAAAAGTAGCTTTAAAACCCTTATGTCCTGCGGACGGAAGGTCATGAGCATGAACTAACATCACCTTTTCATAATTACAGCGAAAAACCAGCAGATGGCGGCTATGTCACACAAAACACAGCTCTGAAAAGCACCCGTGACGTTTCACCTCCTTCCAGGCGACGTATGACGTCGTGACGTCGCTGACGTTGTGCTACGTTGAGACACAAAATGGCGGCTGCCCTTTGACCCACAGTCAGCAGCTACTCACATACGGAACTCAAACTCCGTCTTTACGCTTCCCAGCGTAACCTTATTTAGCTCCACGCAACCCCAGAGCAGGGCAAACGGAAAATCAATAAGCTAAAATCCGTGACTCTCACGGAATAACAGGGCAAGACTTTTCTGCGCGCAGCAGCTTTAGACTGAATAAATCAGCTAGCTTCCCTGTTAGCGCTAACAGTGCGTACACACAGCTCAGTGTGGTCAGACTGTTTCAAGTCTGAACTAACGCCTCGGCACAAAACCTTTAAGCTTTATAGCCTCTAACGGCGCTAAAACTCCCTCACGTTATGTTTATTTATATAAACCGTGGTGACAGCTTCTAAGTCGCAACCTTAGACAGCTTTGTCGTGGAGTTAAACTGGCTACACTTATGCGTAAATTACGCACGTACCAGGACCAGACTTACGGTTCTAAACCCAACGGTATGAACACACTGGATTTCAAAGGATCCTATTTCACTCATTCATTCACAGATATGAGCAATGCATGCAATCAGTCGCTTCTCAAGCGAAACACGGTTACTGCTCTTATAAGAGTCTGACGGCGCAGCCCTCTTCAGCAGAACCGAACCTCCTGTCTGCGCGCAGCGGCGAGACAGTACCACAGAACCACAGAACCGGACCTCAGCGGGTCCAAAACGCACATTTGCCAGGATAAACAGATTTTAACAGAACCAAGTCTGCAGTACTTTAGAACTGTATTCTGAACACACAAGCAAAGCCGTAATTTTTAAAAAAAACCCTCATGCCAATGTGGGAAAATTAATAATTTTTTTTTCAGATTCATAAACAGAATTAATATCTCATCAATCCAAGACTAGCATTTATGCATGCCCGCATTCTCCACCATTTTATGTAATAACTCATTCTATGAAATTAAGGCCAGCTCAATTCCACAAAATAATATCTTACGCAAGATCTTTGCGTTATGAAATCAAAGTGAAATGACAAGATATCAACCCTGATCATGAAAGTGAAATGAAAACTTGTGACCTGAACGTATTTCCAAAATAAAGTAATT
>NW_013953211.1:145882-149052 GCF_001266775.1 Austrofundulus limnaeus
GTTATACTCTGGAACAAAGAGATATGCAAAGATTAATTCAATAAAACTTTGAGTAATGATATATTGATTATAACCTCTTTTAAAAGACTAAATGAAATATTTATAGAACATATTGTTCTATTCACTTAAAGAAAATAGAAACAAACTTTAAAATGAATTTCTTCTTATAAGTGTAAAAGCAAATCAAAGATAAAAAAAATAGAAATGAATATTTCACCAGGGTTACCCCTACAGAGGTTCCAACTGGATGTAGTTGGACTCATCTCGAGGCACCGCTCTGGCTCTGGAACCAGTCTACTCAAGATGGTTTGAACACTCTTCCACTCTGGAGTTGCCCATGTTAAGAGGCGCCGACCAGGAGTGGGCATACTTATTGCCCCCCATCTCGGTGCCAGTACGTTGGGGTTCACCACATTGAACGAGAGGGTAGCCACCCTCCGTCCACGGGTGGGGGGGGGACGGGTCCTGACTGTCATTTGTGCCTATGCACCTAACAGCAGTTCAGATTACCCACCCTTTCTGGGGTCCTTGGAGTGGTTGCTGGAGAGCTCTCTTAACGTGGACTCCCTCATTTTGCTGGGGGACATCAACGCTCACATGGGTAATGACAGTGAGACCTGGAGAGGCGTTGTTTGGAGGAACGCCCCCCGATCTGAACCCGAGCGGTGTTTTGTTATTGGACTTATGTGCTCATCATGGATTATCCATAACGAACACCATGTTCAGGCATAAGGGTGTCCATAAGTGCTCTTGGCACCAGGACACCCTAGGCTTTACTTTGATGATCGACTTTGTTGTCGTTTCATCTGATCTGCAGCTGCATGTTTTGGACACTTGGGTGAAGAGAGGGGAGGAGCTGTCACCTGACCACTACCTGGTGGTGAGTTGGCTCTGTTGGTGGGGGAGGATGCTGGTCAAACCTGGCAGACCCAAACATATAGTGAGGGTCTGCTGGGAACGTCTGTCAGAGTCTCCCATCAGACGGAGCTTCAACTCACACCTCTGGGGGAACTATGAACACATTCTGGGGAAGGTGGGGGACATTGAGTCCGAGTGGGCCATGTTCCGTGCCTCCATTGTCAAGGTGGCTTACCAGAGCTGTGGCCATAAGGTTGTTGGTGCCTGTCATGGTGGCAACCCTCGAAACCACTGGTGGACACCGGCGGTGAGGGATGCTGTCAGGTTGAAGAAGGAGTCCTATCAGGTCTGTTTGGCCTGTGGGACTCCGGAAGCAGCCAATAGGTATCGGCAGTCCAAGCGGATTGCGGCTTAGGTGGTCGCTGAGGCAAAAACTCTGGCATGGGAGGAGTTCGGAGAGGCCATGCAAAAAGACTTCCGTATGGTTTCGAGGCGATTCTGGTCCACCATCCAGCGTCTCAGGGGGAAAGCGGTTCGCCACCAACACTGTTTATGGTGGGGATGGTGCGCTGCTGACCTCAACTTGGGACGTTGTGGGTCGGTGGGCGGATTACTTCGAGGACCTCTTCAATCTTACCGACATGTCTTCCCATGAGGAAGCAGAGCCTGAGGACCCTGGGTCGGACTCTCCAATCTCTGGTGCTGAGGTCACCGAGGTGGTTGGTCAAAAAGCTCCTTGGCGGCAGGGCAGCGGGGGTGGATGAGATCCGTCCAGAGTTCTTTAAGGCTTTGGATGTTGTGGGGTTGCATTGGTTGACGTGACTCCACAATATTGCATGGACATTGGGGGCAGTTCCCCGGAATTGGCAGACCGGGGTGGTGGTCCCCCTATTTAAAAGGGGGGACGGCAGAGTGTGTTCCAACAATTGGGGGATCACACTTCTGAGCCTCCCTGGTAAGGTCTATTCAAGGGTCCTGGAGAGGAGGGTCCGTCGGATAGTTGAATCTTGGATTCAGGAAGAGCAGTGTGGTTTTTTTCCTGGTCGTGGAACAGTGGACCTGCTCTACATCCTTAGCAGGGTCCTGGAGGGTGCATGGGAGTTCGCCCAACCAGTCTACATGTGTTTTGTGGACTTGTAGAAGGCATTCGACCATGTCCCTCGGGGACTCCTGTGGGGGTACTCCGGGAGTACGGGGCACCAGGCCCATTGATACGGGTTGTTTGGTCCCTGTATGACCAGTACCAGAGCTTGGTTCGCATTGCCGGTAGAAAGTCGGTCTCGTTTCTGGTGAGAGTTGGACTCTGCCAAGGTTGCCCTTTGTCACAGATTCTGTACATAACTTTTATGGACAGAATTTCTAGGAGCAGTCAAGGTGTTGAGGGGATCCTCTGTTAGTGCCCCTAAACTGTGGAACGCCTTGCCCTTACATGTCCGACAGGCCCCTTCACTGTCCCTTTTTAAAGACTTGTTTAAAAACTTATTCTTTTCTCACTGGCCTTCAACCCAACTGAGATTTGATTTTACTCAACTTTTACTGTATTGGTGCTGATTTTACTTATTTAACTGTGTGGTTTTGTTGTGTTTTTGTATTCAGTTTTTATTTTATGTGTTCAGCACTTTGTTTCAGCAGTGGCTGATGTTATAGTGCTTTGCAAATAAAGTTTGATTGATTGATTGATTGATTGATTGATTGATTGATTGATTGATTGATTGATTGATTCAAGTATATTTTAACAATCAACCTTCTTTCTAAAACACCCCCTTAGAACCATCATAAAATTTATGCGAATCTTCCACAAATCTATCAGACATATTTATAATTTATACACCTAAGCACCCCACACACACATTCTCATACACAAAGATAGAGACAGAAAAAAAGTGTTCGACCCCTGGATTTATTCCCAATGCCGGCATTACAACCCCACCTTTAACAAGGATTTTTTTAAATCATGCAAAAACCCACCAGGCGATCTCAACTACAATTCATGGATTTTTCCTTTTGACGAACCTAACCCAATGCTCGTGACCGGCTCATGTGGCCACCATGCAATTATGAAGTTGTACCCCCACCTGTTTTGAGTGCAGTCTTTTACAGAAAGACCCACCCCAGGATTTTGAAAGAGCTCAGATAAAACGGCCTAGAAGATATTATCACACACACCACCCATCCAAACACATATAAAGCACATTTCGCTACCTAAAAGGGCCTAAATTACTGCTATTTATTATTATTATTTATTATTTAATTATTACAGCTCTAAAAGATGTTCTTTTGAAAAGTGCGTATTTAAAAACAAAAACATGAAG
>NW_013953211.1:149206-153024 GCF_001266775.1 Austrofundulus limnaeus
CTTTTAAATAAAAATAAATGCAGTCCTTGATGCAATCCTTAAATTAAACTTAAAGAAAATAAACAGACAGGAACTTAAAATTCAATCTCAACACTTTTGGAGATTAACTATACATTTCTCTTAGTGCAAGTTAAGATGCAGTCTTTGTGAACAGTAAATGCAGTCCTTATTCTAACAAACTTAAAAAAACTGACATGAACTTAAAATTCAATCAAGTTCTCAACACCTTTGGAGGTTTACTGCATAAATTACTCTTAGTGCAAGTTATGATGCAGGAATGTCAGCATGTTCACTTTTCCTGTATTTAGCTTGGAGCGGTGAGGTGAGAGGATGTGTCCACTAGAACTGAAAACCCTCTCTGAGAGGTCGCTGGGATGCAGAGATATTTTTTTGCAATGCTGTGAGAAGAGGTAACTCCTCCGTGTGTGTCATCCACCATACCAGTGGGTCAGCTTCAGAGGAGATTGGGGCGTAAGACAAATATTGCTTTATCTCAATTTTCACTCTCTCTTTTGGTAAGCCATCTACAGCTTGAACTCTCTGCTGTTTTGCTGATGTTATTTCTTTCAGCAAACAAGGCAGTGATTTGTCTTTCTTTTTTGTACCAGCAAAGGAGGCAGTGGTGGTGGACGTGCTGGTTTCCTGTTCTTGGTCAGCAGTGGCTGCAGGTGATTCTTGAGGTGGCAGTGAGATTCTGTCTGCCAGGTTCACAGCTTCTTCTTCAGCAAACATGACAACAACATCCTTGTTTTGACTAAAGTTGTCCTTGAAATGAGGATCAGTGAAGCAAGCCAGGTCAATCACTTTCTTGACTTTCTCACAGGAGTAACGGTGTTGCAGATCGTCCATCATTAGCTTTTTCATTTCTTTTGTTAAGGCATCATATTCATTCTTCTCCTCCAGTAGGTTACTGCTGTGTTCCATAACAGGCTTCAAAGATGAGAGAGTGTTTTTTTCAGAGCCAAGTAAATCTGTAAAGTCATTGAGAGGCCCCAGCAGCTGGCAGACCCTCTCCAGCRTTTGCACATCATTGTCTTTTGGCATTAGATGCCGTAAGCTCCTGTCTCCTGCAAGAACTGCACAGCATGCTTGTTGCTGCTCCAGAAATCTCTCAATCATTTTGAAAGTGGACCCCCATCTTGTCACTACATCATGTATTAGTGATTTTTAAGGTATTTCCAGGATTGCTTGCTGTTTCTTCAGTTCTCTTTTTCTTTTCCAGCTGCGAGAGAAACCTTGTACAAGATGCCTGCATGCTCGTACAGCGGTGTCAACTTTTTGAATTTTGAGTGCTTTAGCTATAGCTAGGTTAAGATTATGGCCAAAACATCCAAGCCAAACATAAGGTTGGTCTTGAAATGTTTTTTTTTTCATATTTGTTGCATTGTCTGTTGTGGTGGAAGACAAACTGCCACTTGTCATGTTCCACTCCTGAAACATGTTTTCAAAAAACTCCAAGATGTGTTCAGCTGTGTGGTCCTCTGGGAAAAACAGTTTCTAGACAGAAGGACTTGAGTTCCCACTCTGGGGAGAGGAAATGCACTGTGAAGCTGATGYAAGGTTCTCCACTACCACCACTGCTAGTCCACAGATCAGTTGTTGCAGAAAACCACACCCGTTTTGCCACTTGTTTTTGCACATGAGCCTTGACCTCTGAGTACATCTTGGGGATTTCATTAGTTGAGAAAAATTTTCTTGATGGCATTTTGAAAAGTGGAACTGCCATCTTCATCAGCTTCAGGAACCCAGGTTTCTCAACAGCTTGAAATTGCATCATGTCTTTGGCAATGAAGTATGCCACTGCACTGTTAAGGTCTTTAGCATGCTTTGATGTGGGTGCATAGGTGACTTGCTTATTAAATGCTTGCTGAATTGTGGGCTGATCTTCACCTTTTGCTGTATATGACTTGTTGCTGCCAGAGCCACCGTTATTCTAAAAAAGAAAGCAGTTAAAATAGATGTGAATTTAACTGGAATTYCAAATTAATCTATCACTATATTTTCTACAGTAATCAACTTTAAATTTCTTTAGAAGCTGTTTTTAGTATGACAGACAGAGAAGGGCCAAACTAAGTTGTTTATTATATGAAAATTACAAGACTAAAGTTGTAATAATACCAGAATAAAGTTATATTAAAAGAATATTTTCATAATATAATTAACAGAAGAAAGTTGTCAAATTAGGAGAAAAAAGGTTGTTTCAATAAGAAAAAAAGCTTAAGAGTTATCAATATCTGATGTGACCAGCTCAGCTAAACAGCAGCTGACATGTTAAAATAGAAATATTTCTTGTTTTGTAAAAGATTCCTCATATTAAGGCAGTGGTAAGACTGTTTTTTTTTTTGTAGGAGTTCACATAATATAAAAACTTTAGTCAAATTTCCTGTAATTTTTTACTTCAACTCTAGTAATTTAGAAAAAAAATGTCTGGACTTTGGACATAATACTCCGTCGTATTTTTGACCAACCGTAATGCAGAAAACTCATTTCCCTTTGATGTTTATAAGAAATGCGCGTTCAGTTAAAGAGCTGCTTGACTAAGCTATGAAGGGACTTGGTTCTTTTGCCTTTCACTTAAAGCTAACTAAATACACAATTAATCAACTCCACAACACTCTTTCAAACAAGTTGTGACTGACACAATAAGCCACAGTAACGCAGTGATAGCCTGTTTCACCACTGTCTGATGCTAAAAGTAGTTCGTTCATTTCAAGATAGCAATAGCATAACTTTACCTTGTATGTAGCAAACAGTGACGGGTGGTGCTCTCGTAGGTGCGCTATCATGTTCGACATGTTGCCTCCTTTGGCTGCCACTCTCCGCAAGCATGTTTTGCATGTAGGATTACCTTCTTCCTCCAAACCGTTGCCGTCTGTTTTTTTTACGGTAGCCAAAGTATCCCCATATAGCCAATTTAATTCGTTTAGACGGGGGGAAAAGTTCTGGGAGATCCTCGCCTCCTTCCGCCATCTTGCAATCTGTAAAATTGGCCGCAGCTGAGTGCTACTTGAAGAGCTACGGGGTGCACGGGGGGCGGGGTCAAAGTCCGAACACGAGCGGAAGGATTTCACCTCTTTCTCTCTGACGAGACATAAAAAACCAAACCAAAACAAACAAACAAAAAAAAACTTTTAAACCGTAGGCACGGTATGACGGAAAATTTTAGTGGTTTTGACACCGTGAATTTTTTATACCGTGGTATACCGTGAAATCGGTATTCAGCCCATGCCTACGTCGGGGTCACCAAAACTGTAAGAAATATTTGTGTTCAAAGACTGAAGTAAATAGAAAACCACCAATGTTAAATAATATGATTGTTGGAATAAAACCATACAAAACCAGAATTCTGGAGTGAGGGTTTATTGTCACCGCTGACAGGAAACCACGCACTGCCGGCAAAACAGGAAGTTGATCCATTTATACAGAGTCTTCAATGCCCGTGTTCGCCCCCTACTGACCTACGGCTGAATCACGGGCATTCATACAAAATTCTCACCTACTGTTCTCATAATGGATAAATATGTGTTGCTATAGATATTTCGGTCATGTATCTAATCTATATCAATCAACACATAATAGATTAAACATTATAAAAAGGAAAACCTAAAAATTTAGTGTTGTGCTTTTAACATCAGTACTAAACTCTAATAACTATAAATTTCTTCACCTCTGTTTTTTATACAGTATAGTTGTCTTTCACTCCACACCCTCACTGACTCATTGTTTGGTTTCACTCAACTGTTATGTTTCTCCTTAGTTGTTCTTGTTATCTAGTTTTTTGCTGCCTTGACAGCCTTTTGTTTTATTTTTGTAAAATA
>NW_013953211.1:154024-165733 GCF_001266775.1 Austrofundulus limnaeus
TTTTTTTTTTTAAAAAAAAAAAAAAAAAAAAAAAAAAAAAAAAAAAAAAAAAAACCTAATCTGAACTCTTCTGATTAATCCTGACTTTAGTTACTCTTCAACCATGAGATTTAAAACAGTAAGCATCTAATCAAAACTAAAATAATCAGATTTTTTTAACTTGTTTTGTTTCCTCTTTTAAATTCAGAACTTTACATTATTACCCAACAAAGTCAGTCACACAGGAAGCCCAGGGTCTTCATGCATTTCAGGCCTGCAGAGATTCAAAACTTTAGTTAAAATAAAAACAGCTGTAGGTTCAGTCAAACTAAACAACTGATATTTTCTGACTAAATTAATAAAATGTTGAAATTCAAACATGAAAGTTTTATTAAAACACGTGAATAAGACTTGATTATTTGTACTTATATATAATAATATTTTTGAAAGGCAAGACGGAAGTCCAGGTGGAGCTAATATATGCTGATCATCAGGTTCCTTAGTTTTTAGTATTTCACGTAGAGAAATGCTTTGACAGTATTTTCTGTACTTTTACCAGCAGATGGCAACAAAATACAAACTTTACACTCAAACTGTGTTTTTTTTACCAACATGTGAGCAACAGTTTATCTTTGTAATCTCTTTATCTCTTTATAACTAACAAGACTTAGGAAGAGACTCAAACATTTTTTAACTCATCATAAAAATCAAAGTTATCAGTGCAAATAAAACTGAATGTTTAGATTTCACTGCATTTTTTGTGTACCTAGCATCAAAAACTGTACATTAAAATTTTCTAACAAACATTTTTTATTCATAAATTAAAATTGAACACAACTCACTAATGTGAAATATTTAATTTAATTGCACATTTTCTTGGCACTGCTGAAGAGAAACTGGTGCCTTAAAACTCTGCCAAATGTAAACACTGTAAATCATTTCTATTTTCTGCTGACTCACAAAAGGTTGATAAGGTTCATCTGGGTATTGATATATCAGAGGTTCACTGACATCTTATTTAACTGCTTACATTTTCCTGACACTGTGCCTTAAATAACTCTGCAAATTAAAAACACTGAAAAACATAACCACTACCTGCTGGCTTATCTCTAAAGATAAAGTTTATTCTGACCTGTAATCCTGGGTAAAGATCAACTCTGTCCTCTGTTTTGTTGACATTTGAATCAATTTAAATTGCTAAATAACATATATCATTTTATGTTGAAATGATGCAGTATAATAAAAATTATATTCTCAAAGTCCTTCAGGGGGTTCTTTGAGGCCAGGTGCAAGAAATTCCCCAGTACCGGCAGGCTGGGGGATCCTGGTGGGAAGTTCTTGGGTCTCCGAGCTTTAAGTTGAAAGAGGATGAAGCAGAAACAGAACCACAGCAGAACTATGGAGACAAACATGGTGCTGGACTGGAGTGGTCTCTGGTGGCTGGGGTTCTGCGATTTGATTCTGGGGTGGATCCTCAACAGCTGACCCCGGACATGAGACTGTCAGGGGTCAGAGATAAGTGACATGAGACTGTCCACGGTCAAAGATAACTGACATGAGACTGTCCACGGTCAAAGATGAATAATAAATAATAATAAATATTTTCGTATGTTTTCAGATTCATCGATCTGTGATGGACTGTCCAGTGTGTACCCTCCCCTTTGCACTGTGACTGCTGGAAATGGACACATGTGACTCCCGTGACCCTGAAAGGAAAAAATGGGTATAGATAATGGAAGAATGGAGGGACGATTCATCGATAAATAAAAAAATATTTAATTAATTGACTTTTTAAGTAGTCATTAAATGCAGACCTAAACAAATGTTTTGGAGCTGTAAGTCTACCATAATTTTGAATGCACTTATTTTTATCCACCTCAAAAAGGATCTCTTTCTTTAAATCTTACTCTTCTGTTATCTTTAATGCAGACTGATACAAACTATACATCAAACCGTAGGCATTTTCATTTACTGTCAGACAATATTTGTGTTTTTTAGGAAAAGTGTTTTTTCTCTCAAGATGCCTCAGAAGTCAGAGTGGTACCACTTTTTGTGCTATTCTTCAACATAATATACTGTATTTTTCTGACTTGATCAGAACTGATGAGTGTTTTTAACTTGTTATATCTCTGATATAAAGTGCTGTAAAAATTTCAAATTTTACACAAGTGAAAACCAATCTCTTTGCTGTCTCACAGTTCAAGATCTATTTTAATTTATTCACACAAACCAAATCTCTCTATTAGTTTCTCAGACTGTAGATCAGTCAAGATATCTGTGAGATGATCGGGAAAAATATGGAACACAGTCAGAGGATCTTTGTTGTGTGTAAATGCTTTCTTTATGGTAGCATTGTAATAAAAGGAAGATAAACAACCAGGAAACTTCTCACTTGAATCTTTAGTAATAGGAACCACAGCTAACAGCTAATACAGACCAAGTACACCAGGGAGTGACGTTACATGTATTCCCCATCTACGACAAACCCTGTAGGACCAAATTAATCATTTCTTATATGATCTACAGAGTGGAAATATATTTGAGAAAAACTGTGTCTGAGACAAAGTTTAGAATGAACTTTAAGCTTCTAAACAATTGTTAACACTTAGATCCACCAAAAATACAATGGCGGCCAAAGGATTGGACAATGATCGGATTATTATTTAACTGATCAGTTCTTTCATCAGTTTCTGCAGAGCGTCCGCACCTCCTCACTGTTCAGACCTCAGCTGGACCTTCATCATATAAGGTTTTGGAGTCAACGTTGCCCCAAAAACCATAGTGAAGTCTGGTTCTCCAGCATCCTCCGGCCAGATGAATTTAAACTTCCTCAGCAGGGTCACCGTCATGAGGAACAGCTCCATACGAGCCAGACCCTCTCCCAGACACATCCGAGGACCTGAGATACCAGAAAATGAACCAAAGCTCTTGTCTGTTTGATCTAAAAAACTCTGTCCCTGTAGTCCAGGTCTGAAAGTAAAATGTTTCACAGGTTTACCTGCAGAGAAAGGCATGAAGGCCTCTGGTTTGACAAACTCTCCCTGCTCGTTCAGGAAGTTCTCAGGACTGAACTCGTGAGGGAACTTCCACTGACCCTCCTCCCTCAGCACTGACTCCATATTCTGGATGATTAATGTTCCCTGAAGGGAAACCAAAGGTATGAAAAAAGACAATAAAGATAATATTTCATTTTTACATATACTTGTGTAAATTTAAAGTTTCTCACCTTGGGAATGTCATATCGCATCAGCTCTGTGTCTTTAGTGGAGCAGTGGAAGGCACTGAGAGGAACAGTGTTGGCAACCCTCTGGACTTCATGGATCACAGCCTGGATTACAACAGAGATATTACAAAATGTATTGGAATAAATAATTTTAGGTATCGTATAGAAAGAAATCTCAGAAAAGTTGCAGTTTATCTGATAGAAACACATTCAGACATGCCTCTCAGATTAACCATTCAGATTAACAGAACAGGTGTGGGATGATGCTCATTACCTGCACGTAAGGCATGTTGTGTCTATCCTCAAAACTAACCCGATCCCTCCCATCCAGAACTCGATCGATCTCCTGCTGACATCGATCTGATGGGGCAGAAACTGTTTTACACATTTTAACTGTAAAATATACTGCCGGCCAAAAAAAAAAATCTCCACCTGGATTCAACTAAGCTCTATGATGTGGGGTTGCTGCAGGTGGTCAGGTCTAGCTTTAGCCACAGAATGAGTTCAGCTGACTACCTGTATATACTGAATGACCAGGTTATTCCATCAACAGATTGTTTCTTGCCTGATGGCACGGCCATATTCTAAGATGACAAAGCTAGGATTCACCAGGCTCTTATTGTGAAAGAGTGGTTCAGGGAGCATGAGACATTTTCACACATAGATTGGCTCCAGAGAGTCCATGGAGAACCTTTGGGATGTGTTGGAGCATGTCAGACTCTACCATCATCAATGCAAGATTTTGGTGAAAAATTATAGCAATTATTGGGCTGCCACCTTATCGTGGTGGAGAGGACTGAGTGCCCCAATGATCCTAGGAGCTATGTTGTTGGGGGCTTCATGCCCCCAATAGGGTCACCCAAGGCAAACAGGTCTTAGGTGAGGGATCAGACAAAGTGCAGGCCAAAGACACCTATGATGAGTACCATAAATGGATTACAGTAAGTGTTCCCTCGCCCGGATGCAGGTCACCGGGGCCCCACTTTGGAGACAGGCCTGGAGGTGGGGCACACTGACAAGTGCCTGGTGACCGGGAATCCACCCATGGAGCCCGGTCGGGCACAGCCCGAATAAGAGACGTGAGTCCCCCTTCCCATGGGCTCACCACCTGTGGGAGGGGCCGTATGGGTCGGGTGCAATGTGTGTTGGGCAGTGGTCGAAGGCGGGGACCTTAGCGGTCCGATCCTCGGCTACAGAAGCTGGCTCTAGGGACATGGAATGTCACCTCTCTGGTGGGGAAGAACCTGAGCTGGTGTGTGAGATTGAGAGGTTCCAACTAGATATAGTTGGACTCATCTCGAGGCACCGCTCTGGCTCTGGAACCAGTCTCCTCGAGATGGTTTGGACACTCTTCCACTCTGGAGTTGCCCATGATGAGAGACACCGAGCAGGAGTGGGCATACCTATTGCCCCCCATCTCGGTGCCTGTAAGTTGGGGTTCACCCCGTTGAACGAGAGGGTAGCCACCCTCTGCCTACGGGTGGGGGGATGGGTCCTGACTGTTGTTTGTGCCTATGCACCTAACAGCAGTTCAGATTACCCACCCTTTCTGGAGTCCTTGGAGTGGGTGCTGGAGAGCGCTCCTAACGGGGGCTGCCTCATTCTGCTGGGGGACATCAACGCTCAAGTGGGTAATGACAGTGAGACCTGGAGAGGCGTGGTTTGGAGGAACGGCGCCCCTTATCTGAACACGAGCAGTGTTTTATTATTGGAATTCTGTGCTCGTCATGGATTGTCCATAACAAACACCATGTTCAGGCATAAGGGTGTCCATAAGTGCTCTTGGCACCAGGACACCCTAGGCCATACTTTAAAAATCGACTTTGTTGTCGTTTCATCTGATCTGCGGCCACATGTTTTGGACACTCGGGTGAAGAGAGGGGATGAGCTGTCACCTGACCACTACCTGGTAATGAGTTGGCTCTGTTGGTGGGGCAGGATGCCGGTCAAACCAAGCAGACCCAAACATATAGTGAGGGTCTGCTGGGAACGTCTGTCAGAGTCTCCCGTCAGACGGAGCTTCAACTCACACCTCCGGGGGAACTTTGAACAAGTTCCGGGGGAGGTGGGGGACATTGAGTCTGAGTGGGCCATGTTCTGTGCCTCCATTGTCAAGGCGGCTTACCGGAGCTGTGGCCGTAAGGTTGTTGGTACCTGTCGTGGCTGCAACCCTCGAACCCGCTGGTGAACACCGGCGGTGAGGGATGCTGTCAGGCTGAAGAAGGAGTCCTATCAGGTCTGTTTGGCCTGTGGGACTCTGGAAGCAGCCAATAGGTATCGGCAGTCCAAGTGGATTGCGGCTCAGGTGATCGCTGAGGCAAAAACTCGGGCATGGGAGGAGTTTGGAGAGGCCATGCAAAAAGACTTCCGTACGGCTTCGAGGCGATTCTGGTCCACCATCCAGCATCTCAGGGGGAAAGCGGTTCCCCACCAACACTATTTGTGGTGGAGATGGTGCGCTGCTGACCTCAACTTGGGACGTTGTGGTCGGTGGGCGGATTACTTCGAGGATCTCCTCAGTCCTACCGACACGTCTTCCCATGAAGAAGCAGAACCCGAGGACCCTGGGTCGGACTCTCTAATCTCTGGTGCAGCGGTCACCGAGGTGGATGGTTAAAAAGCTCCTTGGTGGCAGAGCGCCGGGGGTGGATGAGATCCGTCCAGAATTCTTTAAGGCTCTAGATGTTGTGGGGTTGCATTGGTTGACGCGACTCCACAACATTACATGGACATCAGGGGCAGTTCCCCTGACTTGGCAGACTGGGGTGGTGGTACCCCTATTTAAAAGGGGGGCCGCAGAGTGTGTTCCAACTATAGGGGGATCACACTTCTGAGCCTCCCTGATAAGGTTTATTCAAGGGTCCTGGAGAGGAGGGTCCATCGGATAGTCGAATCTCGGATTCAGGAAGAGCAGTGTGGTTTTCTTCCTGGTCATGAAACAGTGGACCTGCTCTACATCCTTAGCAGGGTCCTGTAGGGTGCATGGAAGTTCGCCCAACCAGTCTACATATGTTTTGTGGACTTGTAGAAGGCATTCGACCATGTCCCTCGGGGACTCCTGTGGGTGGTACTCCGGGAGTACGGTGCACCAGGCCCATTGATACGGGCAGTTAGGTCCCTGTATGACCAGTACCAGAGCTTGGTCCGCATTGTCGGTAGTAAGTCTGACTCGTTTCTTGTGAGAGTTGGACTCCGCCAAGTTTGCCCTTTGTCACAGATTCTGTACATAACTTTTATGGACAGAATTTCTAGGAGCAGCAGAGGTGGTGAAGGGATCCTTTTTGGTGACCTTAGGATCGCATCTCTGCTTTTTGCAGATGATGTGGTCCTATTGGCTTCATTAGATCATAATCTCTGGCTCTCGCTGGAGCGGTTCGCAGCCGAGTGTGAAGCAGCTGGGATGAGGATCAGTACCTCCAAATCTGAGACCATGGTCTTGAGCTGGTAACTGGTAGCGTGCTGCCTCCAGTTCAGGGAGGAGGTCCTGCCCCAAGTGGAGGAGTTTAAGTATCTCGGGGTCTTGTTCACAATTGAGGGAAGAATGGAGTGGGAGATCGACAGGTGGATTGGTGCTGCATCTGCAGTGATGCGGGCACTGTACCGGTCTGTTGTGGTGAAGCAGGAGCTGAGCCAGAAGGCAAAGCTCTCGGTTTACCGGTCGGTCTACGTTTCTAGCCTCATCTATGGTCTCGAACTTTGGGTAGTGACGTGGATACAAGCGACCGAAATGAGTTTCTTTTGCAGGGTGCCTGGGCTCTCCCTTAGAGATAGGGTGAGAAGCTCGGTCATCCTGGAGGGACTCAGAGTAGAGCCGCTGCTCCTCCACGTCAAGAGGAGCCAGTTGAGGTGGCTCGGGCATCTGGTTAAGATGCCTCCTGGACGCCTCCCTGGTGAGGTGTTCCGAGCATGTCCCACTAGGAGGAGGCCCAGAGGAAGACCCAGGACACGCTGGAGGGACTATGTTTCTCAGCTGGTCTGGGTACGCCTTGGGATTCCCCCGGATGAGCTGGTCCAAGTGGCTTGGGAGAGGGAAGTCTGGGTCTCTCTGCTTAGGCTGCTGCCCCCACAACCCGATTCCGGATAAGCGGCAGAAAATGGAAGGACAGACGGATTATTGCAACACTGGATGGAAATACAGTAAATCTTGTGACATTGCAGAAGCTTACTGAAACAATGCCACAGAGAATGTGTCGTGATCAAAACTAAAGGTGGCCCAACCAAATCTAAGAGTTTTGACTTTTATTTGGTAGCGACTGTGTTTTGGCCATGCAGTGTAATTTCTTTACTTCAGAGCAGCCCGAATGTGATGTAATCTCTTAAAGTGGTTATGATGAATAATTTTTAATTCGTTTCGATCTGACAGAAGAGACTTGTCCTGAAGTGTTACCTTGGACCTGCGGATGGTTCATGAGGTACAGAAACCCAGTCAGGAGGGTGTTGGAGGTGGTGTCAGTTCCAGCAATATAAAGATCAAAAGTGATCCTTCTGAGCTGTTCCTCAGAAAATGAAGAGTCTTCTTTCTGGACAGAATACAGAGAATATTGTAAGAGAAACAAAATGTAAGATTTGTGATAACGCTGAGTCAGCATCCAGATGTTTTCCTGGTTTTCGTTTTTTTCTGTACCTGTCTCACATTCATCAGCATCATGATGTTGAAGTTTTATATTGTGTTCACACACCTGTTTATCCAGTTCATCCAGGTAGCAGTCCACAAAGTCTCGAGGTTCTCCAGTAGTCCTGGTCCTCTTGTGCTCGTTCACCATACCATTTGAAAAGTCGAGATACAGCTAAATGACACAGCTCTAATTAATAACATGCAGACTTGATGTTGTTAGTTTGTGTCTAAGCTGTGTGTAAATTACCTCCATGTTCTTAAAGGCCTTTTTAAATGGCAGTGGCAGGTACGAAACATATGGAACTGAGTCGTACAGCTGAAAGATGAATTATTACTGATTAGATCAAAGTTTATTTCATTTAATTTTACCATTATTTAGGCAGGCAAATCCCACTGAAATCGAATATCTCCTTTTCAAGAGAGGCCTGGGCCAGAAGGCAACCTTTGTACATATTTTTGGGCTGTGGGGGAAACTGGAGTACAGTGAGGGGTAAAATGTTAGGTTTAATAGAATTTAATCATGTGGATGTGGTATAGGAACACATAACAATGCTTAGATGATGTTTTGGACAACGTTAAAGGATGATAACGACTGCGGATGAGAGGAAAAGACACTTAAACTTAATGGGGTAAGGAGCCTGTGTGATTGGGCCTGATTAGAAGAATGGAAACAATTGAGCCTAATGGGACAGGAAACAGGTGTGATTGGGCGTGGTTAATGAGAAGACAAAAGGCAATTGAGCCTGATGTAATAAACAGGTGTGATTGAGCCTGTTGACAATAATTGTTTCAGGCCTACTTAGACTCACCATGGCCCACGGTCCGTTAAATATTTTCAGCATCTCTGTGAACCATTGAACAACCTTTTTAATGGTCTCATCATTGTACTCATAACGGGTCCCAAACAGAACCTTACAGATGATGTTGGAGGCTGCGTTATGGAACATCACCTGAGGACTCAGAGTTTTACCTGTACACAGAATAAAATACGAACATCACACCAACAGCACAACCAAAAGCTTTAAAGGGCTCCATGATTAGTTGTAACATTAGACTTTATTTGATAAAAAAATATTTCAACTGTAATATAAAGACTGTAAAAATACTGTAGGCTGTTTATTTTTGTAAATTTCTAAAAGTATATTTTAACACAAACAGAGCCATTTTATTTACACGCAAATCATTCTGGGTGTAGGGGTACACCTACACCTCTTATGACAGGTGTTATTTAGCAAGGGATCTCTTATCTTAGGTAAGCATTCCTCCAGTGCAAAAATGAATGGACACAAACAGTGACTCTCAGTCAGTGAGTGTTGATTTGATCCATAAATAGATGCAATAGTTTATTTTACAAATCATACAAAATCACTAATATACACTTAATTGTGAACAATTAATTTCCTATAAAAGTTTTGAGACCAACAATAACAAAGCTTTTAGCTTCCTAATTGTCAACCACAGACTCTTTAAATAGAAACACAAATATCAGCTTAGATGTTTAATACCAGACATTTGAGGCAATTAACTTAGGTTGGCAACGAAGATTTTAAGAAAAAGGAGGAAAGTAAGATGTTAGCTTTTCCTACTTTTAATTTAAATAAATGTGGGGTTTAACGAGATAGGCGAGGCTTTCTACTCGGAGTTTGGCCAGACAGTGAAGTTCATAACGCAGCCAGTTTTTTACCTTTAGATGAGGTCAGTCACCTTCCAGGTATTTCGGGTTCTGCTTAGAAAATATGTCTTAGGACCATCAACACAGAGGGACCCTCGGCGTGTAGGTCAGACTTTGCTTGCGTCCGCGTCAAGCTGTAGGAAAGAAGGCGAAGCCAAACCTAGATCCCGATTTCAGAATAAAACTTCCGGCAGGAAAGTTTTTCTAAGTGGATCGATCAGGCGTTGATCTGATCCAGGCTGTGAGGTTTCCTCTTTGGCGAGAAGAGATGAACCTGACACAGCTTAGCTCTTGATTCCCTGGAGAATCAAGCTGTCAGTGTGACTGATGAGCGGTCTGTCACTTTCTTCCGTCCGAGTGGAAACTCTTAGTTTCTAAAGAGCTCAGAGAATCTAAGTTCCACCCCGGAGGTGACATTAGAAAAGAAGTTATCAAGGAAAGTGTTAGTTTCAGAAACTTGCCATGCCTCCTGAAACTAAACAAAGATTATTGTTTCTGTGTGGTTCAGAAACAAAATATTTCATGACCCGTTTAATAATCTGATGAGAACTTCTTTAAAAACATAACTGAAAGAATGAATTACTTCAAATTCAAAACATTTGCAAATATGACTCAGACAAGTAAAACATTAATGTTTCATCAACTTTAAACCATGAAGATTATTTTAGTTCAATAAGATTTTGCACAGAAAATCCATACATAGCTGAATCATACTGAGGGATAAAAGAGATGTGTCCTCTTTTCTCCTGTAACTTTGATAAACATTCTCTGATTATCAAAATGCATAATTGTCAGTTAAGAGAACAATAAATCAAATTAGACGAAGATTCTTCAGTCTATTAACTGATTAACAAGAAGAGTGTCTCCTTGAAAAGTTAAGGCGACCTAAGGTGGCCTAAATTCAGTTCTGAGTGGAACAGAGTTTATGTCCCTTTAAAGGCCCAAGCAGAGGACTGAGGTCCAAGACAGTTTCCTTGATAATTTCACTCGAGGTGACCCCTACATGGGTAAATGATGACATGGATAGGTCCTCGGTGCGAGGCTGCTAGCGAGCTATTGTAGGAGTGGGGCTTAAGGTGAATTAAGCTTCTCCCACATCTCTCATACACAAGGTTATGAGGAAACTTTTACCAAGGTATTTCTCATTACTTTTAATATCTTGACTGTGCGAAGTGAAAAGTGACGCAATAAGTGAACGTTCAGACGAGTTTAAGTTGATTCATAAAAGACTATGCAATCATTTGTTTACACAAATTGAACAAATCATAAGTACACTTGATTGTGGGTATTCCTATAAAAAGTGTCAAAGTTAAATGAGATGAAAATCCGCGTCCAAATTTCAATTCACATCAACTCAGATTACTTATATAGAACAGTAAAACGTCAGCTCTGATGTTAACAACCAAACAATTTTACTGGCACTTTCAGCTTAAGTTTTGGCAAATAAGACAAGAAAAGGAGGAAAGTAAGGTTAGTATTTCTACTAATTTTACTTTAACAAAGTGTGGTTCAACCGGATCAGCACGTCCCTTCTGCGCTTAGATTTCCACATGACATGTCACCCCGAACACGTCAGTTTTACCTGGTGATGGCTTCTTGAGTCACCCCTGGGTAGGAACTGTCTCATCTCCGATCAGTCAGGGAACTTTTTATCGGCTCGCTTACTGTTCCTTGGAGAGTAGGTGTTTTTCAGGTAACTTTTCATCTGTTTCAGTCCAAGCCAGACAGATTCTAGCTGACATCCGGTTTCTTCTTTCAAAATAAAATCTCCCCTCGGGAGGTAAAAACACACTTGGAGGCTTGAAGCCTCGGGTGGGACAGCCTGCTAGCGTGCCGGGCCCCAGCCGTTAAGTCTTCCCTAGTTAGCTCATGGGTTAAGACTCAAAAGCCAAACTGAGTCTCTCCCGAGAGAGAAACTCAGCTTTCTTCCTAGTTGGCATCAGGAAGAAGAATGTGTCCGTTCCTCAAAGCCATCCGCGTTAGTAAGAGAAACGGACGATCTTTGGTTCCGCCCTCAGGCATAGAGATGAGTCAGAGAAAGAAAGATAAGATTTGCCAGGGTGCCAGCCCAAGGTTAAAATTCTATGGCTGTTCACAACAGGATGATAACCCTTTTTCAGCTTTCTTCTGATAGACTCTAAGAGAAATCACTGCAAAACATTTATGATGATTAATTAACATTTCTGTCTTATAATCAGTTCTGAACCGTTCTGTTAGTCC
>NW_013953211.1:166733-192554 GCF_001266775.1 Austrofundulus limnaeus
TGCAAGAAGTTCCCCAGTACCGGCAGGATGGGGGGTCCTGGTGGGAAGTTCTTGGGTCTCCGAGCTTGAAGTTGAAAGAGGATGAAGCAGAAACAGAACCACAGCAGAACTATGGAGACAAACATGGTGCTGGATTGGACTCAACTCTGGTGACTCTGGCTCCGAACTTTGACATTTTCTTATCAAATGGAGCGAGGACATCAAACACACAAATGATTGATAAAAAATCAGGAAGTGAGATATTGCTGTGTAATAAGGGGGCGGATCCTCAACAGCTTTCTGATAACCAGTCTTACCTTATTTTGCCGGGGCCTCTTATAACAAATGTATAAGATCTTTAAGTATCCCATAATGTTAATGTTGTACTGTATGCACATATTGTTATCCAACTCAAAAGGGATCCCTTTACTTTATATCTTTTTCTATTAACTTTAATGTAGTCCATCCAGCAGAGCCTGATATACAAATTATATATATTTATTAAAACGTAAACCTTTCCATCTTTCAGTTAAAGAACACTAAATTTTCTTACAGTTTAACAGATGGTTTTCTTTTATACCACTTTTTGTTCTCGTCTTCTCCATGAGAAATTTCTCTGACACTGCGGTTCCGATCAGGATTAATGAGTGTTTTTAACTTGTTAAATCTCTGACATAAAGCGCTGTAAAAATGTTAAAATTTAAACGAGTGAGAACCGATCTCTTTGCTCTCTCACAATTTAGATTTCACACACAAAGCAAATCTCTGTGCAACTTTCTCAGCCTCAGTGAGATCAGTGAGGATGTTGATGAGATGATCAGGAGAAAATATGGGACACAGTCAGAGGATCTTTGGAGTTGAAATATATTTGGAAAAAGTATAGATTTCAAGCTTCTGAGTTAACAATTGAAATCCACCAAGGAATTGTGTCCAAAAGATTTGACAATGACCAGATTATTTAACTGATCAGTTCTTTCATCATTTTCTGCAGAGCGTCTGCACCTCCTCACTATTCAGACCTCAGCTGGACCTTCATCATATAAGGTTTTGGAGTCAACTTTACCCCAAAAACCATAGTGAAGTCTGGTTCTCCAGCATCCTCTGGCCAGATGAACTTAAACTTCCTCAGCAGAGTCACCGTCATGAGGAGCAGCTCCATATGAGCCAAACCCTCTCCCAGACACATCCGAGGACCTGAGATACCAGAAAATGAACCAAAGTTCTTGTCTGATCTAATAAACTCTGTCCCTGTAGTCCAGGTCTGAAAGTAGTGTTTCACTGGTTTCCCTGCAGAGAATGGCATGAAGGCCTCTGGTTTGACAAACTCTCCCTGCTCGTTCAGGAAGTTCTCAGGACTGAACTCGTGAGGGAACTTCCACTGACCCTCCTCCCTCAGCACTGACTCCATATTCTGGATGATTAATGTTGCCTGAAGGGAAACCAAAGGTATGAAAAAAGACAATAAAGATAATATTTAATTTTTAAATATTCTTGTGTAAATTTAAAGATTCTCACCTTGGGAATGTCACATCCCATCAGCTCTGTGTCTTTAGTGGAGCAGTGGAAGGCACTGAGAGGAACAGTGTTGGCCACCCTCTGGACTTCATGGATTACAGCGTGGATTACAACAGAGATATTACAAACTATCTGTCTTGGAATAAATAATTTTAGGTATCATATAGAAAGAAATCTCAGAAAAGTTGCAGTTTATCTGATAGAAACACATTCAGGCATGCCTCTCAGATTAACCATTCAGATTAACAGAAAAGGTGTGTGTGATGATGCTCATCACCTGCACGTAAGGCATGTTGTGTCTGTCCTCAAAACTGACCCGATCCCTCCCATCCAGAACTCGATTGATCTCCTGCTGACATCGATCTGATGGGGCAGAAACTGTTTTACACATTTTACCTGCAAAATGCACTGCCGGCCAAAAAAAAAAAATCTCCACCTGGATTCAACTAAGCTATATGATGTGGGGTTGCTGCAGGTGGTCAGGTCTAGCTTCAGCCACAGAATGAGCTCCAAGAATGAGGTCAGCTGACTACCTGTATATACTGAATGACCAGGTTATTCCATCAATAGATTGTTTCTTCCCTGATGGCACGGCCATATTCTAAGATGACAATGCTAGGATTCACCGGGCTCTTTTTGTGAAAGAGTGGTTCAAGGAGCATAAGACATTTTCACACATGGATTGGCTCCACAGAGTCCATGGAGAACCTTTGGGATGTGCTGGAGAAGGTCAGACTCTACCATCATCAATGCAAGATTTTGTTGAAAAATTAGTGCAATTATTGGGATGCTACCTTATCATGGTGGAGAGGTTTGAGTGTCCCAATGATCCTAGGAGCTATGTTGTCGGGGGCTTCATGCCCCCAGTAGGGTCACCCAAGGCAAACAAGTCCTAGGTGAGGGATCAGACGAAGTGCAGGCCAAAGACCCCTATGATGAGTACCATAAATGGATTAAGTGTTCCCTCGCCCAGACGCAGGTCACCGGGGCCCCACTCTGGAGCCAGGCCTGGAGGTGGGGCACGTTGGCGAGTGCCTGCTGACCGGGAATCCACCCATATAGCCCGGTCGGGCTCAGCCCGAATAGGAGACATGAGTCCCCCTTCCCATGGGCTTACCACCTGTGGGAGGGGCCGTTTGGGTCGGGTGCAATGTGTGTTGGGCAGTGTTCAAAGGCGGGGACCTTGGCGGTCCGATCCTCGGCTTCAGAAGCTGGTTCTAGGGACATGGAATGTCACCTCTCTGGTGGGGAAGAACCTGAGCTGGTGTGTGAGGTTGAGAGGTTCCAACTAGATACAGTTGGACTCAACTCAAGGCACCGCTCTGGCTCTGGAACCAGTCTCCTCGAGATGGTTTGGACACTCTTCCACTCTGGAGTAGCTCATGTTGAGAGTCGCCGAGCAGATGTGGGCATACTTATTGCTCTCCATCTCGGTGCCTGTACGTTGGGATTCATCCCGTTGAACGAGAGGTTAGCCACCCTCCGCCTACGCATGGGGGGATGGGTCCTGACTGTTGTTTGTGCCTATGCACCTAACAGCAGTTCAGATTTCCCATCCTTTCTGGGGTCCTTGGAGTGGTTGCTGGAGAGCGCTCCTAACGGGGACTCCCTCATTCTGCTGGGGGACATCAATGCTCACATGGGTAATGACAGTGAGACCTGGAAAGGCATGGTTTGGAGGAACGGACCCCTTGATCTGAACCCGAGCGGTATTTTGTTATTGGACTTCAGTGCTCATCATGGATTGCCCATAACGAACACCATGTTCAGGCATAAGGGTGTCCATAAGTGCTCTTGGCACCAGGACATCCTAGGCAGTACTTTGTTGATCGACTTTGTTGTCGTTTCATCTGATCTGCGGCCGCATGTTTTGGACACTCGGGTGAAGAGAGGGGAGGAGCTGTCACCTGACCACTACCTGGTGGTGAGTGGGCTCTGTTGATGGGGGAGGATGCTGGTCAAACCTGGCAGACCCAAACATATAGTGAGGGTCTGCTGGGAACGTCTGTCAGAGTCTCTCATCAGACGGAGCTTCAACTCACACCTCTGGGGTAGCTTTGAACACATTCCGGGGGAGGTGGAGGACATTGAGTCTGACTGGGCCATGTTCCGTGCCTCCATTGTCGAGGCGGCTTACCGGAGCTGTGGCCGTAAGGTTGTTCGTGCCTGTCGTGGCGGCAACACTCGAACCCGCTGGTGGACACCGGCAGTGAGGGATGCTGTCAGGCTGAAGAAGGAGTCCAATTGGGTCTGTTTGGCCTGTGGGACTCTGGAAGCAGCCAATAGGTATCGGCAGTCCAAGTGGATTTCGGCTCAGGTGGTCGCTGAGGCAAAAACTCAGGCATGGGAGGAGTTCGGAGAGGCCATGCAAAAAGACTTCCGTACGGCTTCGAGGTGTATCTGGTCCACCATCCAGCATCTCAGGGGGAAAGAAGTTTGCCACCAACACTATTTATGGTGTGGATGGTGCGCTGCTGACCTCAACTTCGGACGTTGTGGGTCGGTGGGCAGATTACTTCGAGGACCTCCTCAATCCTACCTACATGTCTTCCCATGAGGAAGCAGAGTCTGAGGACCCTGGGTCGGACTCTCCAATCTCTGGTGCTGAGGTCACTGAGGTGGTTGGTTAAAAAGCTCCTTGGTGGCAGGGCGCCGGAGGTGAATGAGATCCGTCCAGAGTTCTTTAAGGCTCTGAATGTTGTGGGGTTGCATTGGTTGACGCGACTCTACAATATTGCGTGGACATTGGGGGCAGTTCCCCTGAATTGGCCGACCGGGGTGGTGGTCCCCCTATTTAAAAGAGGGGACCGCAGAGTGTGTTCCAACTATAGGGGGATCACACTTCTGAGCCTCCCTGGTAAGGTCTATTCAAGGGTCCTGGAGAGGAGGGTCCGTCGGATAGTTGAATCTCGGATTCAGGAAGAGCAGTGTGGTTTTCGTCCTGGTCGTGGAATAGTGGACCTACATCTACATCCTTAGCAGGGTCCTGGAGGGTGCATGGGGGTTCGCCCAACCAGTCTACATGTGTTTTGTGGACTTGTAGAAGGCATTCAACCATGTCCCTCAACTCCTGTGGGGGGTTCTCCGGGAGTACGGGGCACCAGGCCCATTGATACAGACATTTAGGTCCCTGTATGACCAGTACCAGAGCTTGGTCCACATTGCCGGTAGAAAGTCGGACTCGTTTCTGGTGAGAGTTTGACTCCGCCAAGGTTGCCCTTTGTCACAGATTCTGTACATAACTTTATGGACACAATTTCTAGGAGCAGCCAAGGTGTTGAGGGGATCCTCTGTTAGTCCCCCTAAACTGTGGAACGACTTGCCCTTACATGTCCGACAGGCCCTTCACTGTCCCTTTTTAAGACTCGTTTAAAAACTTATTTTTTCTCACTGACCTTCAACCCAACTGAGATTTGATTTTACTCAACTTTTACTGTAATGGTGCTGATTTTACTTATTTAACTGTGTGATTTTGTTATGTTTTTATTTTATGTGTTCAGCACTTAGTTTCAGCAGTGGCTGATGTTATAGTGCTTTATAAATAAAGTTTGATTGAATGATTGATTGATTGATTCAAGGCTATTTTAACAATCAACCTTCTTTCTAAAACACCCCCTTAAAACCATCATAAAATTTATGCAAATCTTCCACAAATCTATCAGACATTTTTATAATTTATACACCTAAGCACCCCACACACATTCTCATACACAAACAAAGATAGAGACGGAAAAAAAACTGTTCGACCCCTGGATTTATTCCCAATGCTGGCATGACAACCCCACCTTTAACAAGGATTTTTTTAAAATCATGTGAAAACCCACCAGGCAATCTCAACTACAATTCATGGATTTTTCCTTTTGACGAGCCTAACCCAATGCTCGTGACCACCATTACAGGTGGTGGCGGCTCGTGCGGCCACCATGCAATTATAAAGTTGTACCCCCACCTGTTTTGAGTGCAGTCTTTTACAGAAAGACCCACCCTAGGATTTTGAAAGAGCTCAGATAAAACGGCCTAGAAGATATTATCACACACACCACGCATCCAAACACATATAAAGCACATTTCACTACTTAAAAGGGCACACTGAATTGTATGGCTTTAAACCCCCACAGACTGATATGTTTAAATGCTTTTAAACGCTTTTAAATCATCTCTTACCGTCCACGTTAAACCACGCTCATTTTGACTATGCTGATCGACACGTTGTCGTTGCTAAGCTGACACACAGCCTTAGCCTAGCAACGCTAATACTTAGCGAGGCTATTTAAACTCCCCCACATACAACCCAGCCCCCAGCAAACACCGATCGCTGCATCGTTCAGTTCTGTAAACAAGATGGAAAGCAAAAAAGAGTTTTGCTCACCTGTGTCCTGCGCCCAGACTGCACGTCGATTACAAAGGCCTGCTGATGCTAGCAGCCTAAGCCCCAACACCGCAGTTTCCTACACGACCTTCAGACAAACATCGGGGTCACCAAAACTGTAAGAAATATTCGTGCTCAAAGACTGAAGTAAATAGAAAACCACCAATGTTAAATAATATGATTGTTAGATGGAATAAAACCATACAAAACCAGAATTCTGGAGTGAGGGTTTATTGTCACCGCTGACAGGAAACCACGCACTGCCAGCAAAACATGGAAGTTGATCCATTTATACAGAGTCTTCAATGCCTGCCTTCGCCCCCTACTGACCTACGGCTGAATCACGAGCATTCATACAAAATTCTCACCTACATTTCTCATAACAGATAAATATGTGTTGCTATAGATATTTTGGACATGTAACTAATCTATATCAATCAACACATAATAGATTAAACATTATAAAAAGGAAAACCTAAAAATATAGTGTTGTGCTTTTAACATCAGTACTAAACTCTAATAACTATAAATTTCTTCACCTCTATTTGTACAGTATATATAGTGGTCTTTCACTCCACACCCTCACTGGCTCATTGTTTGGTTTCACTCAACTGTTATGTTTCTCCTTAGTTGTTCTTGTTATCTAGTTTTTTGCTGCCTTGACAGCCTTTTGTTTTATTTTTGTAAAATATATATTTTTCTTACAAAAACTCTTACCTCGGTCCGGATTTGGGTTCTTCTCCACGTTCAAAACGTAACAGATGGGTGGTATGTTTGGAAGGCAGACTCATGGCACTCCAGCAGATGAGGTGGTTGGTATCTGGATCCTCCACCAGTGTCCACAGCTTGGTGAGCAAGGCGGGAACATTGCTGGCATAGCTGCCATCCACACCCACGGCGTCTGGAGATTCCTGCATGCCGACTCTGGCTCCTGTCCACCTCAGCACACCAAACGCGTGTGAGTATGTGTGTTTAAACGACTAGTCCATGTCTGAGAAAATCCACTTCTGATGTTCCATCACTGATAATCCCAGGTTTGTCTCTTTGTTTCCATCTCAGTTGGTCAAACTGTCTCTGTGCGTCCTCACAGGTGAGTCTTCTTTGTGTCTTTACAAGAGTTTTTACCTTTAGCAGTCCTCTCTTTGTTTTTGTCGTCCAACTAAATGTGTTTACAGAAGGTCCATGTCAACACGCACACGCACGAACCTACAATATAACCCACCATCAACCCCCGGCCTCCCAGAACCAAACCCCGTCCACACAATGAGGTCCAATAATGGACCTCTGTCTCCTGTCAAAGAGCTGCTGGTTGAGCTCAGAGTGACTGAACAGATACATAATAATTTATTTCTGTGAATGACTGAAACTGTTTTTGTCCTGTTAGAATTTATCAGAAAACATCAAAACCTAATCTGAACTCTTCTGATTAATCCTGACTTTAGTTACTTTTCAACCATGAGATTTAAAAAAGTAAGCATCTAATCAAAACTAAAATAATCTGTTTTTTAACTTGTTTTGTTTCCTCTTTTAAATTCAGAACTGTACATTATTACCCAACAAAGTCAGTCACACAGGAAGCCCAGGGTCTTCATGTATTTCAGGCCTGCAGAGAGTCAAACCTTTAGTTAAAATAAAAACAGCTGTAGGTTCAGTCAAACTAAACAACTGATATTTTCTGACTGAATTAATAAAATGTTGAAATTCAAACATGAAAGATTTATTAAAACACATGAATAAGACGTGACTATTTGTACTTATATATAATAATATTTTTAAAAGCAAGACTGAAGTTCAGGTGGAGCAAATATATGCTGATCATCAGGTTCCTTAGTTTTTTGTATTTCACATAGAGAAATGCTTTGACAGTATTTTCTGTACTTTTACCAGCAGATGGCAACAAAATACAAACTTTACACTCAAACTGTGTTTTTTTACCAACATGTGGGCAACAGTTTATCTTTGTAATCTCTTTATCTCGTTATAACTAACAAGACTTTGGAAGAGACTCAAACATTTTTTAAGTCATCATAAAAATCAAAGTTATCAGTGCAAATAAAACTAAATGTTTAGATTTCACTGTATTTTTGTGCACCTAGCATCAAAAACTGTACATTAAAAATTTCTAACAAACATCTTTTATTCATAATATAAAATTGAACACAACTCACTAATGTGAAATATTTTATTTAATTGCACATTTTCTTGGCACTGCTGCAGAGAAACTGGTGCCTCAAAACTCTGCCAAATGTAAACACTGTAAAACATTTCTATTTTCTGCTGACTCACTAAAGGTAGATAAGGTTCATCTGGGTATTGATATATCAGAGGTTCACTGATATCTTATTTAACTGCTTACGTTTTCCTGACATTGTGCCTTAAATAACTCTGCAAATTAAAAACACTGTAAAACATAACCACTACCTGCTGCTTAGTTAATTCTGACCTGTAATCCAGGGTAAAGATTAACTCTGTCCTCAGTTTTGTTGACATTTGAATCAATTAAAATGCTAAATAACATATACTGTAGGGGTAACCCTGGTGAAATAAACATTTCTATTTTTTTTGTCTATTTTGCTTTTACACTTATAAGAAGAAAGTCATTTTAAAGTTTGTTTCTATTTTCTTTAAGTGATTGGACAATATGTTCTATATGTTTTCTTCATTTAATCTTCTATTAGAGGTTATAATCAATATATCATTACTCAAAGTTTTATTGAATTAATCTTTGCACATCTCTCTTTATTCCAGAGATTAACACTGTGAAGAAAAAAAGAGTTGAAATGTGTTTTACTGTTTTTTCTTAGTACTGGTTTATTAATCATGGTTTTATCATTTTTCTTAATTGGTTTAATGATTAATTGTTGTGTACTATTAATTTTACTATTAATCCATTTGTGCAAATTGGTGGATGTGATRTATAACCTTAGTGAAGTGATTTTTAAGACGACAGTTAGTCTGTCTTTCCAGACTTTCAAGGTCCTTTGCAGATAACAACCCCACAGCTGGCCGCGCCAGTGTGAGAAAAACAGAATGTTTATCTTCTCGCTCTTTTTTCTCTCAAAGAACTAACTTTCTGTTCTCACCGTTGACACTCGTTTTTGTCTGTTCGTCGGAGTGAGCATGGTTCTGACGGGGTCTCTCTGAGGAGTCGTGTCCGTCTCTGGGCACCTGGATGGATGTTACTAACTGCCGAGAAGCACTGTACTRAGACCGCGCCGGGAGCCACTGAGGCTCGTTAGGGGTGAGACGAGGGTCGTCTCAAACCCCCTGCTGTCATCACAGACATCATCCACCCTGCGGACTTCATGATGCGGACACTCTCAAACCCTTCTACCTGCCTGCCGGTTCGGCTCTGTCTGAAGACATCTAAAGGTAGAACAATGTTTGCTGAGATAAAACCAAAGAAGTGAAGTCTAGCCACGGAGGTGTCTCGTCTCTGACATGCTGTGGTGCTGGTCTGGTCTTGATTTATGGGAAACAAGTGCTAAATTCACTAATTTCTTTTCCTCCTATCCTTAAAGCTATAAATCTTTACTATCTTTATTCTCTTTTTACTTAAAACTTAGTTAAGTAGCGTGCCAGTAAGTTACAACACCTGGAACTTACTGTTATGACAACTCTGAGGTGGAATTCATATGTCGGAAATATAACTTGTGTTCATTYATTCATATAATATTTTAATAAATGTTTGTGTGTTTAATCCTGTTCATATATCTAAAAATAAATTACTTTATTTTGGAAATAYGTTCAGGTCACAAGTTTTCATTTCTCATTCATGATCAGAGTGGGTATTTTATCAGTGTCTGGGATTTCATAATGAAAAGATCTTGAGAGATTATTTTGAGAAATTGGGCTGGTCCTAATTTCATAGGGTGGTCTCTTACAATACCATTTTATCTTGAAATGATATATTAAAAATAATTATTCTCAATGTCCTTCAGGGGGTTCTTTGAGGCAGGTGCAAGAAATTCCCCAGTACCAGCAGGATGGAGGATCCTGGTGGGAAGTTATTGGGTCTCTGAGCTTTTAGTTGAAAGATGATGAAGCAGAAACAGAACCACAGCAGAACGATGGAGACAGACACGGTCAGAGATAACTGACATGAGACTGTACACGCTCAGAGATAACTGACATGAGACTGTCCACTCTCAAAGTTAACTGACAAGAGACTGTCCACGATCAGAGATAACTGACATGAGACTGTCCACTCTCNTGCCAGTAAGTTACAACACCTGGAACTTACTGTTATGACAACTCTGAGGTGGAATTCATATGTCGGAAATATAACTTGTGTTCATTTATTCATATAATATTTTAATAAATGTTTGTGTGTTTAATCCTGTTCATATATCTAAAAATAAATTACTTTATTTTCGAAATACGTTCAGGTCACAAGTTTTCATTTCTCATTCATGATCAGAGTGGGTATTTTATCAGTGTCTGGGATTTCATAATGCAAAGATCTTGAGAGATTATTTTGAGAAATTGGGCTGGTCCTGATTTCATAGGGTGGTCTCTTACATATATAATGGTGGAGAATGCGGGCATTATGCTAATCTTGGAATGGTGAAATATTAGTTCCGTTCCTGAATTTGAAAAAAAAAATTATTAATTTTTCCCACATCGGCATGAAGGGTTTTTTAAGAAATACGGCTTTGCTTGTGTGTTCAGAATTCAGTTCCAAGTACTGCAGACTTTGGTTCTGTTAAAATCTGTGTCTGCGTTCTGGACCCGCTGAGGTTCGGTTCTGTGGTTCTGTCTTGCCGCCGCGCAAGACAGGAGGGTTCTGCTGGAGAGTGCTGCGCCGTCAGACTCTAAGAAAGCAGCAACCGTGTTTCGCTTGAGGAAGCGACTTATTGCATGTATTGTGCTCACATCTGTGGATGAATGAGTGAAAAAGGATCCTTTGTAAATCCAGTGTGTTCATACCGTAGGTTTTAGAACCATAAATCTGGTCTGGTCTACGTGCGTAATTACGCATAAGTGTAACCAGTTTAACTCCGCGACAAGCTCTAAGATCGCAACTTGGTAAGCTGTCATCACGGTTTATAGAAATAAACGCAACGTGAAGGAGTTTCTAGCGCCGTTGGAGGCTAAGAAACTTAAGGTTTGTGCCGAGGCGTTAATTCAGACGAGTCAGTCTGACCACACTGAGGGTGTGGAGCGTGCTAAACGCTAGTCAGGGAAGCTGCTGTTTGTTCAGTCTTGAACCTGCCGCGCGCAGAAAGTCTTGCCCTGTATCCGTGAGTGTCACGGATTTTAGCTTATAAATCGTTCGCCCTGCTCTGGGGTGCGTGAAGCTAAATAAAGTTGCGCTAGGAAGCGTAAGACGGAGTTTTGAGTTCTGTAGGTGAAGAAGCTGCTGACTTTGGGTCAGAGTGAAACCGCCATTTTGTGTCAGACGCACAACGTCAGCGACGTCATACGTAACCTGAACGTGARTTCTCCCCTGGGAGGGGGTGAAACGTCACGGGTTCTTTTCAAAGCTGTGTTTGTGTGTGACAGAGTCGCTATCTGCTGGTTTTTCGCTGTAATTACACTCTCAAGGGGTGAAATTGTTTTATTTGCTCATAAAAACGGAGAATTTAGCAAAATTAGGCGAAAAGTAGCATTTTTCTTGCTCAGAAAAATTTCTTTAATTAAAATTAAAGTTAAGAAAATAAAAAGCTGTTGTTTCCTGCAAAAATTCTTGGGGTTAAACTNAGATAACTGACATGAGACTGTCCACTCTCAAAGTTAACTGACATAAGACTGTCCATGGTCAAAGATAACTGACATGAGACTGTCCATGATCAAAGATAACTGACATGAGCCTGTCCACAGTCAAAGATAACTGACATGAAACTGTCTACAGTAAGAGTTAACTGACATGAGACGGTCCACGTTCAAAGATAACGGATATTAGACTGTCCACAATCAGAGATAACTGACAAAAGACTGTCTACGGTCAAAAATAATTGACGAGACTGTCCACAGTCAAAGATAACTGACATGAGACTGTCCACAGTCAAAGATAACTGACATGAGACTGTCCACAGTCAAAGATAACTGACATGAGACTGTCCACAGTCAAAGATAACTGTCATGAGATTGTCCACAGTCAAAGATAACTGACATGAGTCCATGGTCAGACATATTTGACATGAGACTGTCCACCGTCAAAGGTAAGTGACACGAGACTGTCCACCATCAGAGAAAACTGACATGAGACTGTCCACAGTCAAAGATAACTGACATGAGACTTTCCACAGTCAGAGATACAGGTAAGTGACATGAGACTGTCTTCAGTCAGAGATAACTGACATGAGACTGTCCACGGTCAAAAATAACTGACATGAGACTGTCCACTGTTAGAGATACAGGTAACTGACATGAGACTGTCCACGGTCAGAGATAACTGACATGAGACTGTCCACAGTCAGAGACACAGGTAACTGACAGACTGTCCACAATCGGAGATAACTGACATTAGACTTTTCATGGTTAAAGATAACTGACAATAAACTGTCCACTGTCAGAGATGTCTGACATGAGACTGTCCACGATCAGAGATAACTGACATGAGACTGTCCTGTCAAAGATACTGTAACTGGCATGAGACTGTCCACAGTCAAATATAGCTGACATTAGGCTTTTCACGGTTAAAGATAACTGACAATAAACTGTCCACTGTCAGATATAACTGACATGAGAATATCCATGGTCAGCGATAACTGACATGAGACTGTCTAAGGTCAAAGATAACTGACATGAGATTGTCCGTGGTCAAAGATAACTGAAATGAGATTGTCCACAGTAAGTGATAAATAATAAATAACAATGATTTTTTTGTATGTTTTCAGATTCATCGATCTGTGATGGACTGTCCAGCGTGTGCCCTGCCCCTTGCACTGTGACTGCTGGATATGGACACCTGTGGGCCCCGTGACCCCGAAAGGAAAAACCGTGTATAGATAATGGAATAATGGAGGGATGATTCATCGATAAATAAAAAAATATATTAATTAATTGACGTTTTAAATATTCATTAGTTGCAGCCCTAAACAAATGTATAGGAGCTGTAAGTCTCCCATAATTTTGAATGCACTTATTGTTATCCACCTCAAAAAGGATCTCTTTCTTTAAATCTTTCTCTTCTGTTATCTTTAATGCAGACTGATACAAACTATACATTAAACCGTAGGCATTTTCATCTACTTTCAGACAGTATTTGTGTTTTTTAGGAAAATTTTTTTTCTCTAAAGATGCCTCAGAAGTCAGAGTGGTACCACTTTTTGTGCTATTCTTCTCCATAATATATTTTTCTGACTTGATCAGGACTGATGAGTGTTTTTAACTTGTTATATCTCTGATATAAAGTGCTGTAAAAATTTCAATTTTTACACAAGTGAAAACCAATCTCTTTGCTGTCTCACAGTTCAAGATGTTTTAATTTATTCACACAAACCAAATCTCTCTGTTAGTTTCTCAGACTGTAGATCAGTCAGGATATCTGTGAGATGATCGGGAAAAATATGGAACACAGTCAGAGGATCTTTGGTGTGTGTAAATGCTTTCTTTATGGTAGCATTGTAATAAAAGGAAGACAACCAGGAAACTTCTCACTTGAATCTTTAGTGATAGGAACCACAGCTAACAGCTAATACAGACCAAGTACACCAGGGAGTGGCGTTACATGTATACACCATCTACGGCAAATCCTGTAGGACCAAATTAATCATTTCTTAAATGATCTACAGAGTGGAAATAAATTTGAGAAAAACTGTGTCTGAGACAAAGTTTAGAATGAACTTTAAGCTTCTAAAAAATTGTTAACACTTAGATCCACCAAAAATACAATGGCGTCCAAAGGATTGGCCAATGATCGGATTTTTATTTAACTGATCAGTTATTCATCATTTTCTGCAGAGCATCTGCACCTCCTCACTGTTCAGACCTCAGCTGGACCTTCATCATGTAAGGTTTTGGAGTCAACGTTACCCCAAAAATCATAGTGAAGTCTGGTTCTCCAGCATCCTCCGGCCAGATGAACTTAAACTTTCTCAGCAGGGTCACCGTCATGAGGAACAGCTCCATACGAGCCAGACCCTCTCCCAGACACATCCGAGGACCTGAGATACCAGAAAATGAACCAAAGTTCTTGTCTGATCTAATAAACTCTGTCCCTGTGGTCCAGGTCTGAAAGTAAAATATTTCACAGGTTTACCTGCAGAGAAAGGCATGAAGGCCTCTGGTTTGACAAACTCTCCCTGCTCGTTCAGGAAGTTCTCAGGACTGAACTCGTGAGGGAACTTCCACTGACCCTCCTCCCTCAGCACTGACTCCATATTCTGGATGATTAATGTTCCCTGAAGGGAAACCAAAGGTTTGAAAAAAGACAATAAAGATAATATTTAATTTTAAAATATCCTTGTGTAAATGTAAAGATTCTTACCTTGGGAATGTCATATCCCATCAGCTCTGTGTCTTTAGTGGAGCAGTGGAAGGCACTGAGAGGAACAGTGTTGGCAACCCTCTGGACTTCATGGATTACAGCCTGGATTACAACAGAGATATTACAAACTATCTGTCTTGGAATAAATAATTTTAGGTATCATATAGAAAGAAATCTCAGAAAAGTTGCAGTTTATCTGATAGAAACACATTCAGACATGCCTCTCAGATTAACCATTCAGATTAACAGAAAAGGTGTGTGTGATGATGCTCATCACCTGCACGTAAGGCATGTTGTGTCTGTCCTCAAAACTGGCCCAATCCCTCCCATCCAGAACTCGATTGATCTCCTGCTGACATCGATCTGATGGGGCAGAAACAGTTTTACACATTTTACCTGCAAAATGCACTGCCGGCCAAAAAAATATCTCCACCTGGATTCAACTAAGCTCTATGATGTGGGGTTGCTGCAGGTGGTCAGGTCTAGCTTCAGCCACAGAATGAGCTCCAAGAATGAGGTCAGCTGACTACCTGTATATACTGAATGACCAGGTTATTCCATCAATAGATTGTTTCTTCCCTGATGGCACGGCCATATTCTAAGATGACAATGCTAGGATTCACCGGGCTCTTTTTGTGAAAGAGTGTTTCAGGGAGCATGAGACATTTTCACACATGGATTGGCTCCATAGAGTACATGGAGAACCTTTGGGATGTGCTGGAGAAGGTCAGACTCTACCATCATCAATGCAAGATTTTGTTGAAAAATTAGTGCAATTATTGGGCTGCTACCTTATCATGGTGGAGAGGTTTGAGTGTCCCAATGATCCTAGGAGCTATGTTGTCGGGGGCTTCATGCCCCCAGTAGGGTCACCCAAGGCAAACAGGTCCTAGGTGAGGGATCAGACAAAGTGCAGGCCAACAACCCCTATGATGAGTACCATAAATGGATTAAGTGTTCCCTCGCCCGGATGCAGGTCACCGGGGGCCCACTCTGGAGCCAGGCCTGGAGGTGGGGCACGTTGATGTGACCGGGAATCCACCCATGGAACCCGGTCGGGCACAGCCCGAATAGGAGACATGAGTCCCCCTTCCCATGGGCTCACCACCTGTGGGAGGGGCCGTATGGGTCGGGTGCAATGTGTGTTGGGCAGTGGTCGAAAGTGGTGACCTTGGCGGTCCGATCCTCGACTTCAGAAGCTGGTTCTAGGGACATGGAATGTCACCTCTCTGGTGGGGAAGAACCTGAGCTGGTGTGTGAGGTTGAGCGGTTCCAACTAGATACAGTTGGACTCATCTCAAGGCACCGCTCTGGCTCTGGAACCAGTCTCCTCGAGATGGTTTGGACACTCTTCCACTCTGGAGTTGCCCATGTTGAGAGGTGCCGAGCAGGATTGGGCATACTTATTGCCCCCCATCTCGGTGCCTGTATGTTGGGGTTCATCCCGTTGAATGAGAGGGTAGCCACCCTCCGCCTACGCATGGGGGGACGTGTCCTGACTGCTGTTTGTGCCTATGCACCTAACAGCAGTTCAGATTACCCACCCTTTCTGTGGTCCTTGGAGTGGTTGCTAGAGAGTGCTCCTAATGGGGACTCCCTCATTCTGCTGGGGGACATCAACGCTCACATGGGTAATGACAGTGAGACCTGGAGAAGCGTGGTTTGGAGGAACGACCCCCTTGACACCCTAGGCTGTACTTTGATGATCGACTTTGTTGTCGTTCCATCTGATCTGCGGCCACATGTTTTGGACACTCGGGTGAAGAGATGGGAGGAGCTGTCACCTGACCACTACCTGGTGGTGAGTTGGCTCTGTTGGTGGGGGAGGATGCTGGTCAAACCTGGCAGACCCAAACATATAGTAAGGGTCTGCTGGGAACATCTGTCAGAGTCTCCCATCACACGGAGCTTCAACTCACACCTCTGGGGGAACTTTGAACACATTCCGGGGGAGATGGGGGACATTGAGTCCGAGAGGGCCATGTTCTGTGCCTCCATTGTCGAGGCGGCTTACCGGAGCTGTGGCTGTAAGGTTGTTCGTGCCTGTCGTGGCGGCAACCCTCGAACCCGCTGGTGTCCACCAACGGTGAGGGATGTTGTCAGGCTGAAGAAGGAGTCCTATCGGGTCTGTTTGGCCTGTGGGACTCTGGAAGCAGCCGATAGGTATCGGCAGTCTGAAGGGATTGCGGCTCAGGTGGTCGCTGAGGCAAAAACTCGGGCATGAGAGAAGTTCAGAGAGGCCATGCAAAAAGACTTCCGTATGGTTTCGAGGCGATTCTGGCCCACCATCCAGCGTCTTAGGGGGAACGCGATTCGCCACCAACACTATTTATGGTGGGGATGGTGCGCTGCTGACCTCAACTTGGGACGTTGTGGGTCGGTGGGCGGATTATTTCGAGGACCTCCTCAATCCTACCGACATGTCTTCCCATGAGGAAGCAGAGCTTGAGGACCCTGGGTCAGACTCTCCAATCTCTGGTGTTGAGGTCACCGAGGTGGTTGGTTAAAAAGCTCCTTGGTGGCAGGGCGCCGGGGGTGGATGAGATCCGTCCAGAATTCTTTAAGGCTCTGGATGTTGTGGGTTTGCATTGGTTGATGCCACTCTACAATATTGCGTGGACATTGGGGGCAATTCCCCTGAATTGGCAGACTGGGGTGGTGGTCCCCTATTTAAAATGGGGGACCACAGAGTGTGTTCCAACTATAGGGGGATCACACTTCTGAGCCTCCCTGGTAAGGTCTATTCAAGGGTCCTGGAGAGGAGGGTCCGTCGGATAGTCGAATCTCATATTCAGGAAGAGCAGTGTCGTTTTCGTCCTGGCCGTGGAACAGTGGACCTGCTTTACATCCTTAGCAGGGTCCTGCAGGGTGCATGGGAGTTTGCCCAAGCAGTCTACATGTGTTTTGTGGACTTGTAGAAGGCATTCGACAATGTCCCTCGGGGAAACCTGTGGGGGATACTCCGGGAGTACGGGGCACCAGGCCCATTGATACAGGCTGTCAGGTCCCTGTATGACCAGTACCAGTGCTTGGTCCACATTTCCGGTAGAAAGTCGAACTCATTTCTGGTGAGAGTTGGACTCCGCCAAGGTTGCCCTTTGTCACAGATTCTGTTCATAACTTTTATGGACTGAATTTCTAGGCGCAGCCAAGCTCTTGAGGGGATCCTTTTTGGTGACCTTAGGATCACATCTCTGCTTTTTGTGGATTATGTGGTCCTATATGTTTCATCAGATCATGATCTCCAGCTCTCACTGGAGCGGTTCACAGCTCAGTGTGAAGCGGCTGGGATGAGGATCAGTGCCTCCAAATCCGAGACCATAGTCTTGAGCCGGTAACGGGTAGCGTGCCGCCTCCGTTTTCAGGGAGGAGGTCCTGCCCCAAGTGGAGGAGTTTAAGTATCTTGGGCTCTTGTTCACAAATGAGGGAAGAATGGAGTGGGAGATCCACAGGTGGATTGGTGCTGCGTCTGCAGTGATGTGGGCACTTTACTGGTCTGTTGTGGTGAAGCAGGAGCTGAGCCAGAAGGCAAACTCTCGGTTTACCCGTCAGTCTACGTTTCTAATCTCATCTATGTTCTCAAACTTTGGGTAGTGACGCAGATACAAGCGGCCGAAATGAGTTTCCTTCGCAGGGTGTCTGGGCTCTCCCTTAGAGATAGGGTGAGAAGCGCGGTCATCCGGGAGGGACTCAGAGTAGAGCCGTTGCTCCTCCACGTCAAGAGGAGCCAGTTGAGGTTGCTCGGGCATCTGGTTAAGATGCCTCCTGGACGCCTCCCTGGTGAGGTGTTCCAAGCATGTCCCACTAGGAGGAGGCCCAGAGGAAGACCCAGGATACGCTGGAGGGACTATGTTTCTCAGCTGGCCTGGGAACGCCTTGGGATTCCCCCGGATGAGCTGGCCCAAGTAGCTGGGGAGAGGGAAGTCTGGGTCTCTCTGCTTAGGCTGCTGCCCCCACGACCCGATTCCGGATAAGCGGCAGAAAACGGATGGACGGTTGGATTATTGCAACACTGCATGGAAATTAATCTTGTGACGTTGCAGAAGCTTACTGAAACAACGCCACAGAGAATGTGTCGTAATCAAAACTAAAGGTGGCCCAACCAAATCTAAGAGTTTTGACTTTTATTTGGTGGCGACTGTGTTTTGGCCATGCAGTGTAATTTCTTTACTACAGAGCAGCCCGAATGTGTTGTAATCTCTTAAAGTGGTTATGATGAATAATTTTTAATTCGTTTCGATCTGAAAGAAGAGACTTGTCCTGAAGTGTTACCTTGGACCTGAGGATGGTTCATGAGGTACAGAAACCCAGTCAGGAGGGTGTTGGAGGTGCTGTCAGTTCCAGCAAGATAAAGATCTAAAGTGATCCTTCTGAGCTGTTCCTCAGAAAATGAAGAATCTTCTTTCTGGACAGAATACAGAGAATATTGTAAGAGAAACAAAATGTAAGATTTGTGATAATGCTGAGTCAGCATCCAGATGTTTTCCTGGTTTTAGTTTTTTCTGTACCTGTCTCACATTCATCAGCATCATGATGTTGAAGTTTTATATTGTGTTCACACACCTGTTTATCCAGTTCATCCAGGTAGCAGTCCACAAAGTCTCGAGGTTCTCCAGCGGTCCTGGTCCTCTTGTGCTCATTCACCAAACCATTTGAAAAGTTGAGATACAGCTAAATGACACATCTTTAATTAATAGCATGCATATTTGATGTTGTTAGTTTGTGTCTAAGCTGTGTGTAAATTACCTCCATATTCTTAAAGGCCTTTTTAAAGGGCAGTGGCAGGTACGAAACATATGGAACCGAGTTGTACAGCTGAAAGATGAATTATTACTGATTAGATCAAAGTTTATTTTATTTCATTTTACCATCATATAGGCAGGCAAATCCCACTGAAATTGAAGATCTCTTTTTCAAGGGAGGCCTGGGCCAGAAAGCAACCTATTGTACATATTTTTGGGCTGTGGGGGAAACTGGAGTAGAGTGAGGGGTAAAATGTTAGGTTTAATAGAATTTAAGCAAGTGGATGTGCTATAGGAACACATAACAATGCTTAGCTAATGTTTTGGACAATGTGAAAGGACGATAAGGACAGTGATTGAGAGGACAAGACATTTAAACTTAATGGGGTAAGGAGCCTGTGTGATTGGGCCTGATCAGAAGAATGGAAACAACTGAGCCTAATGGGACAGGAAACAGGTGTGATTGGGCATGGTTAATGAGAAGACAGAAGACAATTGAGCCTAATGTAATAAACAGGTGTGATTGAGCCTGTTGACAAAAATTGTTTCAGGCCTATTTAGACTTACCAAGGCCCACGGTCCGTTAAATATTTTCAGCATCTCTGTGAACCACTGAACAACTTTTTTAATGGTCTCATCATTGTACTCATAACGGGTCCCAAACAGAACCTTACAGATGATGTTGGAGGCTGCGTTATGGAACATCACCTGAGGACTCAGAGTTTTACCTGTACACAGAATAAAATACAGAACATCACACCAATAGCACAACCAAAAGCTTTAAAGGGCTCCATGATTAGTTGTAACATTAGACTTTATTTGAAATTTTTTTTTAACTGTACAATAAAGACTGTAAAAATACTGTAGACTGTTTATTTTTGTAAAATTTTAAAAGTATATTTTAACACAAACTGAGCCATTTTATTTACACGCAAAGCATTCTGGTTGTAGGGGTACACCTACACCTCTTATGACAGGTGTTATTTAGCAAGGGATCTCTTTTATCTTAGGTAAGCATTCCTCCAGTGCAAAAATGAATGGACACAAACAGTGACAGTCAGTGAATGTTGATTTGATCCCTAAATAGATGCAATCATTTATTTTACAAATCATACAAAATCACTAATATACACTTAATTGTGAACAATTAATTTCCTATAAACGTTTTGAGACCAACAATAACAAAGCTTTTAGCTTTTTAATTGTCAACTACAGACTCTTTACATAGAAACACAAATGTCAGCTTAGATGTTTAATACCAGACATTTGAGGCAATTAACTTAGGTTCGCAACGAAGATTTTAAGAAAAAGGAGGAAAGTAAGATGGTAGCTTTTCCTACTTTTAATTTAAATAAATGTGGGGTTTAACCAGATAGGCGAGGCTTTCTACTCGGAGTTTGGCCAGACAGTGAAGTTCATAACGCAGCCAGTTTTTTACCTTTAGATGAGGTCAGTCACCTTCCAGGTATTTTGGGTTCTGCTTAGAAAATCTGTCTTAGGACCATCAACACAGAGGGACCCTCGGCGTGTAGGTCAGACTTTACTTGCGTCTGCGTCAAGCCAAAGGAAAGAAGGTGAAGCCAAACCTAGATCCCGATTTCAGAATAAAACTTTCGGCAGGAAAGTTTTTCTAAGTGGATCGATCAGGCGTTGATCTGATCCAGGCTGTGAGGTTTCCTCTTTGGCGAGAAGAGATGAACCTGACACAGCTTAGCTCTTGATTCCCTGGAGAATCAAGCTGTCAGTGTGACTGATGAGCGGTCTGTCACTTTCTTCCGTCCGAGTGGAAACTCTTAGTTTCTAAAGAGCTCAGAGAATCTAAGTTCCACCCCGGAGGTGACATTAGAAAAGAAGTTATCAAGGAAAGTGTTAGTTTCAGAAACTTACCGTGCCTCCTGAAACTAAACAAAGACTATTGTTTCTGTGTGGTTCAGAAACAAAATATTTCATGACCCATTTAATAATCTGATGAGAACTTCTTTAAAAACATAACTGAAAGAATGAATAACTTCAAATTCAAAGCATTTGCAAATATGATTCAGACAAGTAAAACATTAATGTTTCATCAATTTTAAACTGAAGAAATTTATAGTTATTAGAGGTTAGCACTGATGTTAAAAGCAGAACACTATTTTGTTAGGTTTTCCTTTTAAAATGTTGACAATGTTTAATCTATTAGGTTTTGATTGACATAACTAAAATGTTATAATAACTGTAGATGAGACTTTTGCATGAATGCCTGTGATTCAGCCGTAGGTCAGTAGGGGGCGAACGCAGGCGTTGAAGAATCACGTATAAATTGATGTACTTCCTGGATTTTTGGCAGTGTGGTTTCCTTGTCAGCTCCGGTGGCAATAAAACCTCACTTGGTTCCAGAATTCTGGTGTTGTATGGTTTTATTCCTTCTACAAATCAGTTTATTTAACAATGGTGGTTTTCATATTGACTTTAGTCTATTGAACACGTATTTTCTTGCAGTTTTGGTGACACCCGACGTTTGACTGAAAGTCGACTAGGAAGCGGATCTGTGTTGGGGCTTCGGCTAACTGGGCCTTTCGGCGGAGGCGCCGTATCGACGTACGTCCTAGGCGCCAGAAAACAGGTGAGCAAAATCTTTTTTGCTTTCTATCTTGTTAACATAACAGGACTGTGCGGCGATCGGTGTTTCTGCTTGATTGCCTGTGTGTTGGGACGTTGAAACAGCCCCGCTAAGTGTTAGCTTTGCTATGCTAAGCATAGCTAGTGTAGCAAACCAGTGTAGCAAAGATAGCTTGTCATTCGGAGTAGTCAAAACAAACGTGGTTTAATGTGGACGGTAAAAGACGGTTTAAAAGCGTTTAACCATATTAGTCTGTGGGGGTTTAAGGCCATACAATAAATTGGGCCCTTTAGGTAGTGAAAATATCTCTTAGGCCATTTTATGAGCGTTTTCCGAAATCCTATGGTGAGCCTTCTTTAAAAGGCTGCACTGAAACATGTGGGGGGACAACTTTACAATTTCATGGTGGCAAATGGGCAGTTATATTATGCCCGTGTGGTGAATTTCATGTACTGTCTCTTTAAGAACTGTGAACGCGCCTCCAAGCGTGAGTGCACTCTTTGTTCAGTCCAACTTTCCATCTCACTGTGACCAGCTGTCCCCCTTCTCTCGCAATAAAACCTTGTCCAGAAACGAAGATATCGTCATTTTTTCCATTCATGTGTTTGCCAAAGAGGGATTTTTAACATGCAGCAACTTCCAGCAACCCAGCAGGAGAGCAACAGCAGACGAGGGCAGACGGAGGAGAACAGCAGCCTCTGACAAGCTCAGAAGAACCGAACCAAACCGAACCCGACATTAATGGCGTCACGACACAGGCCTGTATAGTCTTAAGGTTAATATTAAATTAACAGGGGTTTTTATCGGGCGTATTTACTTCTGTTTTATTTAATTTTATGCATGAGAGACTCAGGAGCTGTTCCTTTGAGATTTGTCGGCTGGGCGCGGCGTTTGGGCTCCGTCTATTGTCTGGAGTTCTGTGTTTGTGTGTTCAAACCTTGCTAATTTATTCGTTTTTTTCGACGTGTCACCCGCCGCAGAGGGATTAAGTGTGTGTCCTCTGGCGGTTTATGTGTAAGTACGCTTACTGTTGAAGTAAAAGTTAGGAGATGCATCTCTGGTTTGTGTGTTAGCCGCAACTCCGTGGCTGGTGAAACGGGTCGGCTACAGAGACGTCTGTGCCGCCCGTTAGCTACTGGAAGGGCGCGGTTGTTCGAGGCCGTTCAGCCTGATCATTTTGTTATCTTGCCCGGATAAGAGTACCCGGTTGCAGAGTCTTTTGAGGCCTAAGATCTGTTTAATCCCGATGAAATAGGCCGGGGAGGTAATGGAAATGTTGGGTGTTGGAAGCTTCGTCTAAATACTGGAAGTTTAAAGGGGACATGTCATAGTTTTTTTTGTTGTTTTTTAAAGTTCTGTTCAAGCAAGGGAGTGCATGCCTGTGTGTTTGTCTGTCCTAAATGTGTGTTTGATGTTAAATGTGGGGTTTTGTTGTTTTTTCTGTTATTTTTTGTGTATTGACTTGGCTCGGTTTGAGCTGAAACCAAATTGTGGGGGTGCTTTACAATTTTTTTTCTTGCTGGAGCTTCTTTGTCTTGTCTGGGAGTGATTTATGGCTGTGCAGCCAGCAGTGGGGGTTTTGCTGCTGCTGTGAGGGCATCTGGCTTTCATTAACTTTTTTTTTCTCTCTCTCTCTGTGGTTCTTTGTTCGGGGCTTCTCCTGCTGGTGAGAGGGACAACTTCCTGCTGCAGGAACGACCCTGGGGGCTGCTCCTTTTCTTTTTGACCAGGCGAGTAATTCTGCTTTATGCACAAACTAAAAAAAAAAAAAAGAAAAAAGCATTATTTTAATTCTTTGTCATTTTTTGAGTGACAGCTACTGAGCATTGACTGTTTGCGCTTTGTAGTGACTTGTTATCTTCGGTGACGGTTTCAAAGTTAATTTTCACGGTCATAGGGAGGTATATAAATACAAAATTAAATTCAAACTCAAATTAAAAAAATTACTTTATTGAAAGAAAGAAAGAACAGAGTTGGTTTGTAGTTTTTAATATAGTTTTTATTTTATTTTATTTTATTCTGTGTTTGTTTTTTGACAAAGAACAATGCAAGGGACGCAAACCATTACACCAGTTGACTATATTAGGAAACATAACCCTTTAATTTGTAATATTGAACAGGTTTCTAAAAAATGGAACAAGAGGTGGAGGTACATTGATCAACCTTGGCCAGAAAAAGGGACATTTAATTTGTCCATCATCAAAACTATAAGAACTTTAATAAACACACACAAAGCACATCAGAAAACAGGAAAAAGGGGCATAAAAAGGAAGACGAAACGTGAAAGGGAGTTAGCGATGTTACAAATTTTTCATGATGAAGGCAAAGCTAGGATAATGGCATGGAAGGGGGGAGAGACTGATGGAAGTGTTAAGGGAAAGACATTAACACCTTCTAAAGAAAATGGTCTACACAAAGATCAGAAGACTGATGAGAAGACGTTGGGAACTGAGGAACCATCTCCAGAGTCAAAGATAAGCATTCAACCACCATCTTATAAAGAAGTAAGAACTATTTATCCTCAGTTGCCCATCATTGATCAACAAGGATGCTACTCAGTGGAAGATGATCAGCAGCACGTGGTGGAAACAGGTGACACAAGGACCACCATTGTGCTAACACCACACACTAAGAAGAAATCTAAACCTCAGAAATGTGGCGTGACAACGTCTGACTCTTTCAGTGAAGAAGAAACAAAGAGAGGAGGTTATGGAGCAAAGATCAAAGRAATGTTGGGGAAACTTGAGGCACGAGGTAAAAGAGGTTTCAAGAAACGTGAAGACTCAAGCAGTTCAAGTGAAGAAAGTCCTGACAGTAGTGATGAGACAGCGGAAGATCAAGATTCTGATGCAGGGTCTTTTGAAGTCAGAAAGCCAAGAAAGATGTTGAAGGAAATTAAGAAAATGAAAAGTAAGTGCCGCGAAGAAATTAAGAATGCTGTAACTGACGAACAACAACAATATTTGACAGAACAGTTGCAAAACTTGAAGATTAGAGAACAAGATTTAAAAGAACAAACAGTTCCTAGAAGGAGCAGTCGATACAATCTCAGAGAAAGAAAAGTGAAGAAGATGGCACCTGTGTTAGTCAGAGGTCAGACTCTTGACTATAAACCATGGCTTCAATCTGATTTGTCAGACATAATGGAAAAATTGCCTCTTTTGCAAGATGGTGCACAGCCTTGGATCACTAAACTAGAAGAAGTTTTGACGGGCACACAGCCAGCTCTAGGAGATGTGAAACGTTTGATTGCTAATCTTTTGGGAGTTCCTATGATGGAGGAACTGTGGCAGAAAGCAGGCTTACAGAAACAGATTGGCACAACTGTCTATGATGCAGATCTTTTCCTCGCCTACAGGGCTAGGATTTGGGGAGCTTTGAGAGCTATGTTCCCAACKAATATCCATCCAGRTAATATTTTTATTGACCCGCTGGGAGACAAAGAAAATCCTAGAGCATATGTGACCAGAGCACATATGGTGTGGAGGAGTGTAACAGGTAATGACCCAGATGTAAACAGACTGGAACAGTCAATACTTCGAACAAAAATACAAGAGGGTCTGCCTTTACCTGTTAGAAAAAAGTTGGCAGAGGTGGTTGGACTATGTAGTTTGAATAGAGCTGTCTACACTGATCATGTGGCATATCAAGTCGATCTACAAAGAAGAAAGGAAATGGAGCAGCAAAGGCAAGAACAGGAGACGATCAGAAAACTCACACAARTRCACCTGATGGAGGGAAAGAAAAAAGACAAGATGCAAGCTGTTGTTCAACAAAGTCCTCAACCCCAGACTCAACAACCCTTATGTCCGATGATGGGCGTACCAGTGCAACAGCAGATGGAGGGATACCCTCCTTGGAGATCATCCAAGTTCCAGACCAACAGAGGGCGTGGCCGTGGATACAGAGGGCGTGGAAATTATCACCAAAGACCCCCCCCCCAGTCTATAGGGCCATGTCATGGTTGTGGGCAATATGGACATTTGTGGAGGAGTTGCCCAAGAACCGTCTGTTCGTACAATAATCAGGGTTTTGGAGGTAATGTTGAAGGACAAGCGGCGCCGGCTCAGGGTCCAGTTAATCCTAACCGGGGCCCTGAACAAAGTTTCTAAAGATGCTATTCATCTTTGTAGGAATGAGTTATTTATGCAAATAACTTACCTACATCTTCTCATAACAAAGT
>NW_013953212.1:0-30692 GCF_001266775.1 Austrofundulus limnaeus
CCTAGTGTTTCAGTGTTTCCCTTTGTTTACCCTAGTGTTTCAGTGTTTCCCTTTGTTTACCCTAGTGTTTCAGTGTTTCCCTTTGTTTATCCTAGTGTTTCAGTGTTTCCCTTTGTTTATCCTAGTGTTTCAGTGTTCCCTTGTGTTCCTCTGTGCAGCTGCCCCGCCTCTGCACACCTGATTGCCCTTGTGTTTCTCCCAGGTGTTTCTAGTTTGCCCTCATTAGTTTACCTTTATATTTGGTGTCCTGTCTTCAGTCTATGTCTGATCATTGAACTGTGTTGTCAGTCTGTTCGGTCCCTTAGAGAGTTTTGAAGTCCTAAGTTATGCCACGTGAATGTACAGTAAGTGTGTTTGAGCTGCTTGTCAGCCTCTTTTTGTTATTAAAACCCTTTTTTTGAGTATTTTGAGTGTCTGTGCCCTGGGTTACCTTTTTAAGTCTGGATCGTGTCAGAATGATCAGACCAAACACCCAGCCCACAGACAGATTTTTTCTCCCCACTACTGGATGACTGCGACCCGTCCACTGGTTTCCCCACGACCGTTTTTTTCCTCAGCTGCTTTGGGGGAGCCTGTCCCATGCTTGCCGCCGGAGGAGCTCCGGATCACTCACGCCCTGATCAGCGGGGCTTTGATGATGCTCCGGTGGTCTCCCACCCCTACCGCCAAGCTCATGATCTGCCGTCAGGTCGAGAGGGTCCTGTCGGCACGTCCGGAGCTGCTGGGGTACCCCGGCCACCAGAAACTCTCTGCCTTCGCACGGAGGGTCCTGGCTGAGGACTCCATCTTTGCATGTTCTCTCTGTGCATGTGTGGGTTTTCTCCGGCTTCCTCACACAGATCAAAAACATGACTGTTAGGTTAACTGGTAACTCTAAATTGTCCCTAGATGTGAGTGAGAGAGTGAATGGTTGTTTTGTCTCCATATGATGGACCTGCGACCTGACCAGGGTGTTCCCAGCCCCTCACACTGACTGCTGGATATGAGAACCAGTGACCTTAGAAAAGGAATAAACAGACATAGATAATGGATGGATGTCTGAAAAATAGCTTAAAAGCTGTAATTAGTTGAAAAAAATCATTCCTGAATTAAACAGAAAAAAGCTGAAATGACCACCAAATGTAAATTTAGCTGAATAGTGCTCAATTTGGAAAAACAAACAAAAAAACAGCTAAAAAGGCAAATAAAAAGGAATAGCAGAATAAAGCTGAAAAGAAAGAACGTGAACAAAAATAAAAATTCAAAAAGGCTGGAACTGAATAAAATGTAAAAGTACAGTGTAAACTTGTAAATACTTTGACGGCAGATAATAAGTAGCAAAAGACTAACAGAAGCAGAAATTGCAGAAACAAGCTAAAATTATCAAAATAGAAGCTAAAATTAGCACAAGGAAGTTAAAAAGAGCAGAAGCAGAACAAAAGGTGTAAGCTGCTGTAAAGATTTAGAAACTTTTTTGAAGGACTTTAGGATGCTGAAGAAGCTCCATTCATTTTTAATGGAAAAATGTGGCTGAAAAATCAAAATAGCAAAAAAGTTCAAATAGCTGAAATACCAAAAGTCATAACTGGAATGTCCTGAAGGAACTCAAGGTTTTGATACATGAGTTGTTAAAATAGCATAAAAATTGTGGAACAACATATGTGCCAAAAAACGGATGAAAGAAAAATAAAAGATCAACAGTGTGAATGATGGTTGATGGTTAGGTGGTTGTATGGTTGATGGTTAGGTGGTTAAGAGTCAACAATGAATGAAATGAATGATTGTGAAGCGTTCACACAAAAAAGAAAGAAAAGGAAAAGGTTTTGCAACAACCATGGAAGTTTCTCACATCTGCTCCTGGGATAAACATGTTCCTGGTTGACGAACACTCAGACGAGGGAAGCCTTTTCATGGCGGCTCCTCACCGGTGCTTCCTCGTGGAAATCCTTTGAGTCTCTGGCTCGAAAGCAACTTTTTTAAGTGTTTTACTGGACAGCAGCTCTTCTGTAAGTCACAAAGCCTCACTGTGCAGGAAGCTGACAGCTCTTGTTGCTCTGCAGTCTCCCTCAGAGCGTGGAGCGGCTGAATAAACATCATTACATCATTCCACAGAAAGAGGGAAAGGTCTGCAGCAACACCGTGTGTGATTCCATCTTTCTGCAGCTTTTTTTCATACTTTCATCATCTTATTAGTATTTTTATAACATTTAAAATGTTAACTTTTTTCCTGTCTCTGTGCTTGTTATGTTTTCACACTGCAAAATGTAATTTTTTACTAGTTTAATTGATATTTTTTATCAACTTCACACAGAGGCATGTATTTCTTTGATACAGTAAGTGCATTTTTCTTCCTTACATGAAACCTAACACTGCCGCGCTCACACACACAGGACAGGGTTTAGTTTTCTGATAATTTGACTTGTTCACCAATTAAAGCACAGATCCTCTGATCGCTCAGCCTCCTGAGACACACATTCCTCCAAATGTCATCGCGATTGCAGGCATTTAACTAAAGTGTCGGCAGGTTTAAATGGTTATCTGATCATTACTTTTAAGATTGAGAGAAAACAGAATGAACTTTAATTAAGCTGTACGAGATTGGCATCTTCTGAGATGTTTAAGGACAATAGTAATATAAATGAAAAATAAAAAGAGACACTCATTAAAATACTTATGATTTAAGGGGGGGTATGCAAAATGTACTTTGTTGTTTTATATCATGTTATAAAATCATCCCTTCATCAAAAACATACCAGAGTGTTTTGACTCATTCATGCATGTTTGAAAAATCCTTGTAGAACTGACAAAACACTTACTGGTACAAAGCTCCGCCTTTTTTTCTCAAAGCACCTCCTCAACCATAACAGCAGCAGGAGATTTGATTGAAAAAATAAATATTGAAAGGTTGTAAATAGCCAGGGCTGTAATCCAGCCATTAAATACACAGCTGAATATTTTTAACAAAATCTGAATGTAAATATAAAATTTAAGATGGCCACCAAAGCTAATTTCAAATAGTTGGACCTCAGTCATTCTTTTTTAGAGAGTTTACTGAGATGAAATTTGATAAGGTGGTAGCCAAGAGCAACCCCCACGTCATTCTGAAATCTCAGTTTTAACCTTTGAGATTTAGTGTGGTGGTAGCTGAGAGTGATGACCAACTAATTAAAAAGCAAATAAAAGAATCCAAGATGTCCACAAACACTAAATCCAAAGGATTAACATTCATTTTTAATACATATTGATCTGAAATTAAAAAGAAAAATCAATTCAAATTCAAAAATACTTTATTGATCCTAAAGGGAAATTTATAATTAATAAAACATAAGCTTTTTTTCCACACACACTGTTCTAATTACAGGAGGAGCTGCATGATAGATATTTACATCATCTTAGCTCCGACTGACCTTTTTTAATTGCCAAATGCCATCCCCAACCCCACCTGTCAATCATTTGGGGTGGCACCTCATTGTTCTCCCCTCTTCTTCCACCCCTGTAAACGGCATGAAGCATTGAAGGTGTGCTGAAGTGGGAGTGTCAGAAACGGTAGGAGGTTCATAAAGAGTTGGAGGGCAATTTCTAGGCATTTATGATGCAAAGTGAAATTTATTTTTGATGTATACAACTTTTTCATTTCAACTGAAGCTAACAGTTACTTGATTGTGGTATAGAATTCAACAGTTTGTTAAAAAAATAAACATATATAATACTCCCCAGCCTAAGAAGTTTATAAAGGAACAGCTGTAATCTTTTGAAGTTAGGCAAAGGATATGAACAGTTACCTGTGTTTTAAGTTAAGATGACTGCCACAGCTGATTGATATTGACTAACATCAGTAATCTGAGTGGTAACACAAGATCTCACAGTAAAATGAGATAAAAGGTCATTTTAAGGTTTAAACAAAATGGATATAACAGCCAAAATGTTAGTTTAAAACTCATGAAAGGCATTGAGTTTGTGGTTTAATAAAAGCAGATGTTGATGGTGAAAAATAACATGTTATTTCTGTGAAATTTCAAGCCTTTCAGTGAGAGAATTGAAGTCTAATGACCAAACTGTGACACGATGTCAGCGCATAAACAACAACAATAAGAGATCTGTCACACGTTTAATTACAATTTGGGCACATTCATATTAATCACAGTTTTTTTGCATCTCTTATTTTTGTCTCCATTTGCACAATGATTGCCTCATTAGTTGAGGTGTTTCAGAAAATAGTGTTTATTTTTATTTACAATAAAATGGAGTTTTAAAATGCATGTGATTAACTAATTAGGAAACAGTTATTGAAATGAAATGCTGAGTGTGTTCCCTCAGGCGTGGAGCAGCTAAAACAGGGGAGGTGGCTCAATATTAACAAATATAAGATTCATTGCCTTTTTTTAGTCTCTCGTTATCCATCATATGATCCCACAATGCATTGCATCTCACATACAACTGCTGCAAACACAACATGTGGAGTAGACACATTCAATTCAATTAAAAAATTTAGTCATTTCATTAAAAAATACTATATACAATAAAAAAATTAAATGGATTAGGCCACAAAAAGTGATCACACAATACTTTGGTTGAAGTAGATGTCAACAACAAAGTAAAGGTAAAAAAAAAAATTAATTTAAACTCCATCACAAAAAGGAAAGTGAAAACCCTTATCAAGGCTGGGTTAGATCATATTCTAACAAGAGAACTCAGAAGAACAAAGTTTTAAAGTAAGAAGCAGAAAACACATTCTGACAATCTGAAAATCAAGGACTGTGTTCTAAAAGAGTAATGATAAAGCAGTGTGTGTGTGTGTGTGTGTGTGTGTGTGTGTGTGTGTGTGTGTGTGTGTGAAGGAACACAAAAGTAAGGCAATCAAAAGAAGTCAAAATAAAAGTGAAGCACACAAAGAAAGCAGAAATCACAGAAATAAGCATAAAACTTGTTTTTAAACGGTGAAGCAAGTAAGAAAAATAATCTAAATAATGACAGTATTTAAAACTTTTTTGATTTGATGTGAGGACTCTGATTGTTGTGCATTCAATTAATTTCCTTCCCTTAATACTGAACAAACACTTCAGTAAGGTTAATAGGTTTTATTACAGAGAACAAAGGAATTCACAGCTGCAGGTCTCTTATGTCCCCCTCTGTAGGTAAAGACAAAAAGATACTAGAACTGTCTTAGTTCATAGTTCATTCATTTGATTGGTTAATCCACAAGTTTATTTATTTATTTATTTATTTATTTAACCAGGCAAGCCCCGTTGAGATCTCAGATCTCTTTTTCAAGGCAACCTGTTGTACATGTTTTTAAACACAGAGAAAACCTACGCAAGCACGAGGAGAACATGCAAACTCCTCACAGAAAGACCCCAGGTCCGAACCGGGGATTGAACCCAGAACCTTCTTGCTGTGAGGCATCAGTGCTAACCACTGAGTCACCGTGTTGCCGAGAGAGGCAAGTGACAAGTGGGAGGTCCCACCAACACGATCCGTCCAATCGTCCGTCAGCCTGGCTTTTTTTCTTCGGGATATGAACCCAGACTCCTTTGGTTCAACTAGAACTGCTAATTCTACTCACTACGTTAGGGCTTTATATAATATCAATACATTTATTTAACTTCCTGAGGTTTAATCATTCCATAAACACATTTTTTAAAAACATTTCAGCCTTCATGGGCTATATAATAATGTCTAATTTAACTCTTGTTTAATGTGAAACAATATGAATAATTTTATATTTGACATAGCAAAAAATATTAAAATCATCTTCACACTACCTTCCCTAAAAGATCAGAGGCCACCTGGTTCTGCTCTCCAAAAATGAAGGAAAACTATAAATGTTAGATTTACACAAAGCTTGATTTTACTGTTTGTTTGTTTTAAATGTCGCTCTGTTGCCCCAGCCTTCCATTTTCTGAGTTTACAGAATACATTTTAAAAGGAAACTACACTTGTTCTGCATTTTTAATTTTAAATGTTATTAAAAAGAATTTATAGTTGGAAAGCTACATGTTGAACAATGTTTTCAGATAAAACTTTGGCATAAACTGCTAAATAAAATGAAAAGATTCAACAAAATATACTGGCTTCATTCAGTTGATTGCTTTTGTACAATGAGACATTGTTGTGACTTGGTGCTGTACAAGTAAATATAATTAAATTAATTGTGCTTGTCTATTAGCAAAATATCTAAAACCCTCCATCCATCCATTACCCAACCACTGCAGGAAAATTTAATGAAACTATAAGTTATCATGTGCATCTACAAATGATTAAAGGGCCCAACATATACTTCATTTTGTGGAGGTCCATGTGGACTTGAGGCGGCTTGAATGCAGAGATCTTTATTTTTATTTTTTTTACATCTGCAGTGTCAGACAATAAACTGCCCGGCGAGTTCACATTGAACTGTTTGACACCACACAGATAAAGTTGCGAAGCGGCATAATTTGTGGACAGAATGGAGTCAAATTTTAAAGAGCATCTCAAGGAGGACATTACAAAGAGGACAAAAAAAGAGAAAATTTATGATACATCAATAAAGGAATATAAGGACTTTGAGAGCAAATGATTTGTGGGAGGAAATAGCCACCATGGGTAAGTTCTCACCTTTTGTTGTTTGAAAGCTAAAATGAAAGCTCTCTCCTGAAATTGCAAGAAGTCAAAGACAGGTGATCAGTACGCTCGAGTATGAAGTTTTAAACATTCGCCAACATGAAACTGACTTTTTTTATTTTTATTAAGAGATTAAGCTAATGTTATACATTTATTCAGGGTGTTTAAATGTTTTATTTCACAAACTTATAAGAGACCAAATAACTGCTTCTGCCTATCCAGGTGCCAAACTAAAGAGACATTTCCAAATTATGTGCATTGGTTTTCTGGGCCACAGAATAAAAAAAAAAAAAAAAAAAAAAACTTAACCAGTTAGTCAACCAACAATTTCCATTTAGGAAAAAGCGGCATGTTTTCCTATAGGGATATATAAATGATATATAGGGTACGGTTCATTGGCTGCAGTGACTGTGTGGAGGGGGGGCTCATCTTCTCCTCCTGAGGAATGTCACATAGAATTTGTTTCCATCTGTCTAATGCAGGAAATCAGTCAGTTTCATTTCATTTCCCCTTCTTTTCTATGCATCCCAATGAGCTTAATACAACAGTAAAATATGGCAGCGAGCTGATGAGAAAAAATGACTGTAATGCCCATCTGAGCCAAAGACTTCCCCACCTGTCCGTGTCCTGTGTGCACACGGACTGAATTGACACAGACTATCATAGTTTTCATTAAAAGTAAGAATACTATGCATAAAAAGTCCACATGCTGTTAATACAAATACAGCAGACTCATGTAATATGCTTGTCTAAAAGGGCGAGTGTTCAAAGGAAATTGCCTCGTGCAACTTATTGGAAAAAGTAATGAGACGGAATCGTTTCTGCATTTACTAAACACTTGTCACAAATGATGCTTTTCACATGTCAGGGAATGAGAAATGATTTCATGTTTCTTTAACAGGCTCATGTTAACCCGGGTTTCTGATTTTCTCTGTGACAGAGCTCCTCTTAGAGCCTGAAGTCTGGCAGTGTAGTTGGACTCAGATATGGCAGGTTGGGCTTTACTAGTTGCTAAACCATGGTTTGTGTTAAACTGGGAGCATTTTAGCAATCACATGTATTGGGGGTGGGGGGTATTTTCCCTCTTTGGTTGTACAACCAAGCCCTGTGATGGACTTGCGACCTGTGTACCCCACCCTTCGCACTGTGACTGCTGGATATGGGCACCAGTGACCCCAGTGACCCTGAAAGGAAGAAGCGGGAATAGATGGATGGATGGATGGATGGATGGATGGATGGATGGATGGATGGATGGATGGATGTACAACTCAGTGCAATAATCTCCAGTCATAAAGTTAAATGACCCTGAGCTCACAGTTGGCATCTGTGGCAACATGGAGGAACAAAAATGGCGACCAAACATGGCGTTGGCTCACAGCTGTCATAAAAACTGTTTGATTAACAGCAACTGGATCTGTGTCACAAGTTTCTGTAATATTTTTACATTAATATAATTTATTATGGTAATTTCATTTAACAATCATTTAAAACAGCTAAGTTTATTCAAGAAAAACATGATTTATAAGTAACAATGATGTAAATCAGACCTAAAATCAGTCAGTTGGGACTAACAGCTTTGTCTAATGGAAACTTAAATATTCAAATATATAATATTTGTTACGTTGTGTAAATATTACATAAGTCAGAGACAGTGTTGTATAAAGTACCCACAAAGTGATACTTGAGTAAAAGTACAAGTATCTTGCCATAAAATTACTTGAGTAAAAGTCTTAAAGTATGATATTTTTGTACGCAAGTATCAACAGTAAATTTCTGAAATAAAATGTACTTAAGTATCAATATTATCTAGCTATCTAGCTAAATAGATAGATAAATTGCTAGCTAGATATGCCACAAACATTTTAGGCTACACAAAATAAAAATTACTTTCCATTTCTTGCCTTTTTTAAAAAATGCAAGGAGTAGAAAGTACAGATATTTGTGTGAAACTGTAAGGAGTAGAAGTAAAAAGTAGGCTAACAAATATAACCAAAGTAAATATCAAGTAAACATAACAACAATTTCTACTTAAGTACAATAAAGTATTTGTACTTAGTTACTTTACAACACTGGTCAGAGGCAAAACCAACTTGTAATATTTAATAATTTGGGTTAAACTGTAGCAGTGCTACATTCTGTATAACAAAATTATGTTTTTTTAAAACATAATTATCAGTGATTCATATATCAGTGAAGATGCTTTATAAGTAACAAAAGTACAGTACTCAAACCATGTGTTAAAGATGACTGTTATAAATCTGAGTTGAATATCTAAACACGTCCGACTTAGTCATTTATGTTTGAAGAGGTTAAGTTTTTGCTTTAGTTTGACCACAAACGGTAAATATATACATCCAGTGATTACTTTGTGAAAGGTTCAGTAAAACCAGGTGGATGAGATGTCAGACAAACAGACTCATTTAATTACATCGTCTCCTATCATGAAAGGCAGGCGATAATGAAATCCTGGAGCTTAACACCAGCAGGAGTCTCAGTGATTTTAGCCCCTCATGGCTGCTTTCATAGGAAAACATTAAACGGGCACTGACTCAATCTAACCAGCAAAAACACTGAACAGTCTCCGAAACCTTCGTTACTAACATTTATTCAGTCAGGGTTTGCTTTTGTATTGGTTTCATTACAAAATAGTTTTCTTGAGTGGATTTTTGCTCTCTTATTTTATGTCCATCAATAAGTCAAGATTTACTTAAAATTGTTTAATTTTGATCCATGGACAGTCTTATTTTATTCTGCACATTTCTGTTTGGCTATTAGATGCCATTTCTCATAAAACAGCAGTTTTTTTTTGTTTTTTTTTTACAAAACAACCACTGCTGATACAGCAAACCAACAGAACAGATCAACCAACAGAGAATATAAAGACAAACTAACGAACCTGAATAATCAACACCTGCTTCAGGGACAACCAGGCTCAGGTGTGGGTGGGTGTGGCAGGTCAGAGGAGCTTCATCATTATTGCTTTACTTTAGCTGCTTCCAACATTAGCTAACTGTAACATTTTTGAGTCAGAGTTCATTAACAGACATTATGAGTTAACATTTCTCTGACAGGCAGACGAGGGAGGTGAAATAATCCCAGATAACATTTCTGAAAATGGATGTTTTGCAAGCAGATTTAGAGCATTACCAGACCCAGACTTTGTCCTTTATTCTCCCTGATTAAATCTAAAAAACAAACAAGCATTTTAAAGTTCAAAACTTTAAAGTCCAGTTGAATAGCACCAGATTAGTAATGAATATATGCTGACTAAAAACATCTTGATTATAAAGATTTTATTGAAACTTTGAAATCAAACATAGAACTCAAAAAAACATTTATCTTAAAACGCTCAAATGCAAATAAAAAACATGCAGACTTAAGAAAATGTTGCAGCAGTTATCATTTATTAAGATTGAGGTTAATAAGCTGTATTTGTGACGCTGATAAAGGACCTGATTTCATATGGAGGTAACAGTAAACTGAAAGATCCAACAACAATAAAAAGTCAAATAGTGTTTTTTTTTCACTCTCCAACTGAGCAAATATAAAGAAGTAAAAATATCCAGATTGGATGGAGCCATACAAACGCAGGTCCCCCGGGAGACCCTGCTTTCATTCAGCTGTGGGGCCTATTCAGTGTTTTTGAGCTTTTCACTGGTTTTTGGCAATAAATGAGGTTGTGCACATTTCATGTATTTTTTGTGAACGCAGGCTGTGGTAATGTGCCACAGAGGTGATAAAAGTGCTGAGGGTAGTTGTGTTGGTATTGTACAAGACTGCAGTATATTATGTACCTGTACAAACTACTGAGTCCGTTTATTACTTTGATACAGCTTTTCATCAAGGCAACCTGCTCCTAAAGCCACTGGGGAAAAAAAGAAATAAAAAACGGTCAAACATACACTGATTTGAAACATCGACCCAAACTGCAGAGGCATTACCCAAGTCTGTTTTACTGTGTCTTAAGCAGATATTAGACGAATCAAATTACAACGGGAAAAGTAAAATAGACGAAGGAGTGCAACGTCTCACATACAAGTGAAACAGAGGATTTGTTCCGCCAGACTTCAGCCAATCCAATCAAGTGGGCTTTTCTGGATGAGTTCTCCAGCGATTCTCCCATCCCTCAGAAAAAAAAAGCACTTGAATTAACCTGTCCTTTAGTAATGAGGAAATGAGGTTTTTGAGTATCGTAACTGTAACATTTTTGCCTCATTCTGCAGCTTTTTCTCTCCACTCACACACTGTACATGTGGGAGATAGTCGCACCCATCAAAGTGATCAATTGTTTTATCAAACATGATGGAAATTTATTTGATAATAATAAATTGTTGACATTTATTTAGAATTTTACATGTAAAAACAACAGGGAAAAAACACCTTTTATTTAGAGGTAGTTTTGTAACATCACTGCCAGTGCATGACTAACCATGCACTGGCATTTTAAATAATTATTAGGGAAAGTGTGAAGTAAGGCCAGTTTGTTAGATAATTAATAATGATTTAGTGAATATTCTTTATGATCAGAGACCTTCATTCACTTTAGCTTTTACTGTTATTTTAAATCAAGGGTATGCCTTGCTTTACTGGAGAAAGTTTCCTTCAGGGAAGCTCTGATTGATCATCAAACATCAGATTGAAGAGGAGCAGTGTGGCTTCAGTCCTGGTCCTGGACCAGTGGGCCAGACCTTTACCTTTGCAGAGTTGCTAGGGGGGTCGTGGGAGTTTGCCTCTCCGGTCTACATGTGTTTTGTAGACTTGGGAAAGGCTTATAACCGTGTTCCTCATGTGTTGCTAAGAGTGATCCAGTCCCTGTAGAACCAAAGCAGGAGCTTTGTTCGTGTTCTTGGCACAAAGTCGAGCTTGTTCTCTGTGCAGGTTGGACTCTGCCAGGGCGGTCCCTTGTCTCTGATCCTGTTTGTAGTGTTTGTGGGCAGGATCTCAAGGTGCAGTCGTGGAGAGGAGGGGATCTGGTTTGGGAACTACAGGGTCTCGTCTCGATGATGTGGTTCTGTTGGCATCTTCGGACCAAGACCTTCAGAGCATGGGCAGTTTGAGTTTGAAACGGCTGGGATGAAAAAGTTGGTTCCTCTAAGTCCGAGGTCATGATTCTCGACCAGAAAAGGGTGGAGCGTCTGCCTCATCTGGAGGAGTTTAGGTGTTGTCCTGTGGGCAGAGTTGACCCTAATCATGATTGGTCAGATCGACTTGTCATGTGGGGCAACTTAAGAGGAAGTAATGAAAACAGTAAAATAATATGATTTATTTACTCTCTACAGTTTAAAACAGAACAATGACTCAAATAAAAATTGTTATGAACATGTAAACACAATTTATTGACATCAAGTTTTATGGAGCAAGCACTGTCCTGTCTCAAGTTATGACTAAAGTTAATCTTCAAAAACATAGACGCTCCCAGCCTGACTCGACCGAGCTACTCACCGCTGCCCCCCAGCTTCTTCAAACCCCACCTGTCAATCAGAACAATCACATCTTGGGCCATTTCCTCCCAGAGACATCGTCCTCAGTAATGAAGGTGTTGCTTCGGTCGGTCGTGGTGAAGAAAGAGCTGAGTCGAAAGGCAAAGCTCTGGATTTACTGGTCTGTCTTTGTTCCAACCCTCACCTGTGGTCATGAGGCGTGGATCAAGACTTAAAGAATGAGATCCCGGATACAAGCGTCTAAAATGAGCCTCCTTCGTAGGGAGGCCGGACTCAGCCTTAGAGAGGGGGAGGAGCTTCGTCATTCGGAGGTAGTTTCCCGTTGCTCCTCGACATCAAAATGTCAGTTGAGGTGGTTCTGGGATCTGATTAGGATGCCTCCCTTCAGAGGTGTTCCAGGCACGTCCCACTGGTAGGAGGCCCCAGGGAAGACCCAGGACTCGTGGGAGGGATTATGTATCCTCTCTGGTCTGGGAACGTCTCAGGGTCCCCCAGGATGGTCGGGAAAGTGTTGCTTGGGAGAGGGATGTCTGGGTTTCTCTCCTGGACCTGTTGCCTCCACAACCAGACTAGATAATTGTCAGAAGATGAGTGAAAGTGTACATGCCAGAAATTTAAATTCTTATCAGGACAGAATAATATTGCTGATTTGTTTGAACATTTGTGATATAGAAACAGTTGAAATGTGTTCAAAACGGTCCTTTGTTTTTCTTCCCTCCTCAGCATCTCGGCTAAAATGTGTTAAAATGCATTCTGGTGGATTTCAGAGAAAGACTGCACCATGTGGGTGAAAGTTGGATTAATGACACGGCTAACCGACTAACAAATTACCAGTGCAAACCCATCGATCTGTTTTGCTACTTGTATTAACGGTATCATTCTGTCATGGATATTTATTCACACATTGCATGAAATTGGACAGGAAAACTGCCAACCTGAAGTCGGATTTTTTTTGTCTCTCCAAATTTTCATGAATATAAAATAATTTACAACTTACACTACCTGCAAATGACAATAATATGCATTTCCTGTCAGTATTATACAGTGTACAACCTGTGACAGTGACATAAACAGAAAACAAAGTATCTAATAGTTTTAATACTCAATTGTTTGGTCATTCTGTGGCTCTAAATCAGATTTTAAAAACATATCTGTGGTGTTGAGGCATTCTTACTATTGTGATCCTATTTAAGATTAACTATTATATCTCTAAAAAGAATCTAATTGTTTCTGCCTAACACTTCTAATATAAAAACTGTGAATAATAACACAAAATGTTCTTCTCGCCTATTTTAAATTAAATGTGTGAAATTGCATAAATTATTTTACGCTCATTAGGAAACCAATGTGTTTTTTGTAGATTAAAAATATGGTCTAATAGTACTTCAACATTTTTACATCAGGAACCTAATTGAATATGTCCTCTGAGTCTAACATTTATTTTAGTGCCACACAGTTTTTTTTAACATCTTTTAGGTGAAACTTTGGAGTTAATTACTTTAGCTGTGCTCCCAGTAATAATAATTAAAACAAACCTGACTTTCAACAAATTGCAATTTTTTCTCTCGTTAAAGATGTATTTTTTTTTTGTTTTCTTAACACAAAAAACATTTTTAACTTTTCAGCTTTTGCTAAAAAAAAGTATCAAATGTATTTGTTTGACTGTGCAGCTGATGCAACTTATTAACTGAGCCTGGAGTTCTACGGTCCTTTATTAGACCTTATTAAAGTTATACAGAAAATGAAATTTTTTTTAGCTGCATTATGTTTGTACACTGAACGTTGTTGTGGGTTTGGAATTGGCAAAACGGGACTCCAAATGATAATTTAGGCTTTTTCTTAAAAAGGTTTTGAGAAATGGCTGCACAGATCAGTATCTTTTTGATCTCTTTGATCTTTTAGAAATCTTCGCTACGTCCTGCAGCAATGCGTGTTTTCAGAAATGACACGAGCGCCACAGAACCAAAAGAGATGTGAAGTAAAAATTTTTGTGAGGTTAACAATGTTTAAAAACAAAATATAAATTTAGTTGTTTAATTAGACCAATTGTCATATCATCCCATTTCTGAGCTGCAACACTGGCTTACAGTTTCCCATGTTGACCATTTTGGCTCTGTTGCTACCTTGATTCATAGCATCAAGGTGTATCGGTATGGAGGACTGAAACTGTCATAAAAGCAGGAATATATAAATGGACCAGTAAATAGATAAATACACTTAAAATCCACCAAATAAATTAAAAAAGGAGAACTTTACCTCCATGTTTTATCAGTTAATTGACCTTCATATTTATTTTTCCAGCTTAGCTCCAATAAATTATATATTTTAGCACATAATTTATATATATATATATATATAGGCCCTGTGATGGACTTGCGACCTGTCCAGGGTGTACCCYGCCCCTCGCACTGTGACTGCTGGATATGGGCACCAGTGACCCACGCGACCCTGAAAGGAAGAAGCGTGTACAGAAATTGGATGGATGGATGGATATATATATATATATATATATATATATTTACTGTTTACATTTAAATATTTTTTGTCATCAATTGTTTTTTTATTTCCATACATTACTTTTACATTTCTCTGTCTCCTGTATTGACTTTACCTTATGCATTTCTGCCTCATTATGCAAATAAGGTGGGTGAGCTTCTTGGGTCAGCTCCTCATTGGTCAACAGACAGGAAGGAGCAGGAACTGTATGCAGATCTAGTGTGCATGCTTGTGCTGGCTCAGTTTAGCTTAAAGTTTAGTTTAAAACAAAAGCAAGGAGGAAAACATTTACCTGTTGTAAAATTTAAAGTTTTTTTTAATTTAATTAGTGCATTTTAAGTATTTTTATTTATTTACTGGTCCATATACATATTTCTGCTTTTATTTGATAGTTTTGGTCCTCCATACAGTACATCACGGGTGAGTTTGGTTTTAAGAAACCATCAAAAAAAAAAACAACAACACAAAACAGAAGAGCTGCAGGCGTTCTGTGTTTAGTTTGTGAAGTTTAATGTTAAACTGCATGACTTTTTCCACATATAAGATACATTGGAAATATTTACATCAAACACAACTATAAAAATGCAAATCAAAAGAAAAAAAAAAGAGGTTTACCGTTATCACATTGTTTCATTACTTCAGTCTGGGCAACAACAACAACAATAATAACAAAAAAAAAAAAAAATCACAAGCCTTTTATTTGTTCTGGTCTTTCCAAATCTGTGCAATTCATGTCAAAAGAAATGTGCTATTGGTTTATACTGTATGTTTGCAAATGTAAAAAAAAATGTAATTTATTACAAAAAAATGTTAAGTGTGAAAAAAAGAATATTGCAATTATTTTACAACATTTTGAAATTAATACAAAAACAATAATATGTGTAAATGCCAAAGTCAGGAAGAAGCACTTACACATAATAATTGTTGACAACAATAATAATGAAAAAAAGAATAAAATAAGGAGGAAGGATCGCATTAATCATTTAACGTGTCACAAAAAGACAACAATGTGTTTCAGTGTTTTATTCACACAGCAGGTACAGCAATAATAAACTCCTTCAGCGGCTCAAACCGGACACCACTGCTTGAACTAAATGCTAGCACACATATTGAGCCGTTTTGCAAGACAACAAGGTGAGGACAGGAGAAAGTCTCACGGGTTTTAACTTTAACCCATTAACCACCACCACCATTTATGAGTAAACACTAAAATACCTTTCAACATCTTCAGGATTTTCAGATTTTTTTATAATTCACATCAAGCACAAACACAAAGTATTTCCTTTTTTTCTTTTCAAACATACATCTGACATGGCAAAAAGAGGTGAACTTTCAGTTGATGTAAATTTGTTGTGTCTGTGGGGCTTGTGTGCACGAGGCGGTATCCTGGAACTGGCTGATGAAAGGCAGGGTCTCACTGGGCTGCGACTAGTTGGCTAACACAGGTCGAATGGAGGTCACCCAATTGTCTCACAACATTCACACAGGGTTCTGTAAGGGCTAAGACTCGCAGATGATCATTATTATCAGTATTATAAAGCTGCCTGTCTTCAATTTGAAAGTGCCCTCCAGTAGGTTGAAGTGTGTGCAGTGTCTCTATGTCCAATGTTGATGTGTAATTTTAACCATTGCTCTAAACCACGTGTCAAACTGCGGGCCTGCAGGCCAAATGTGGCCCAAAGTTGACTCCTGTCTGGTCTGCCAAGAGGGGAACCCCTGCATCCGAAGATAAATCAATAAATGGCCTGATGCATCTCAGTAATCCAGGTAAAAAATCAAAAGAAAAAAATTGTATAGGTCTTCTGGACGGGTTCTTCTCTAATGAAACGTTTAGTCTCTCCTCCAAGAGACTTCTTCARTCTGAGAGTTTCAGGCAAAATTCAGGCTTTTGAGTCCTGCCTCCAGGTGACTGATACTCACATCACATGGCTATCGTTGACACCTAATTAACACCTATTGTTAACAGGGGTGGAGTGATACTGGCAGTGGCAGCGCTGTAGGAGGGGGACAACTGATGAACTAAAAAGAAGCCATTTTTGTGAAGAAAGACCGTCCATCATTAAACAGAGGTGGAGGCCTCCGTTTTCAGTTGTCCCCCTCCTACAGTGCGGCTATTGCCAGTATCACTCTGCCCCCTGTTAACAATAGGTGTTAATTAGGTGTCAACGATAGCCATGTGATGTGAGCATCAGTCACATGGAGGCAGGGCTTAAAAGCCTGAATTTTGCCTGAAACTCTCAGATTGAAGAAGTCTCTTGGAGGAGAGACGAAACGTTTCATTAGAGAAGAACCCGTCCAGAAGACCTATACAATTTTTTTCTTTTTGATTTTTTACCTGGATTACTGAGATGCATCAGGACAAGTCAACAGGATGTAACTGAACTGCTTGCTCACTTTTCTGCAGATTTTTATAAGCATGAAAAGCGGCAGGTCTTAAAGAATTTTACAATCTTTGAAAAGCAGCGAAGGGACGAGACTGAAGAAGTCTCTTGGAAGAGAGACGAAACGTTKCATTAAAGAAGAACCCGTCCAGAGGACCTATACAATTTTTTCCTTTTGATAAATTAATAAAATAATAATGTTTTTTATATAATGTAAAAATTGCTTTTATATGAAACTTAAAATTTACGATTAAATGCAACAAAATACATAAATTTAAAAGTTGAAAAATAATACTTGTTGACTTTAAGTAACGGAGCAATTTAGTAATAATGTCTTTGTCCATAAACTACATCTCCCATAATGCATGTCGGTTATGCATGCGAATTCCCTGTGGGAAAATGGGAGAGTTCAAAACTACTCACCACAACTCATCAGTGAGTAAAACTCACCTAATTTTACTTTTAATAGTATTTGTGTATTATTTCACATTTAGTCAGTCGTACACGTAGTAATTTTCAGTGTTCATAAGATGTGGCAAAACGCTGTTTCTATGCAGGAAATACCAAGTAGAGCTCAGTTATTGCTTGTTAGCAGTGCGCAGCCATAGCGATGAGACTAATAAAACATGTTTCGCATTTAGCTGAAGTTAAACATGAAACGTCAAAGTTAATTGTAACTGGCCCTTTGAGGGCCATCGTATCGCTCATGAAACCCCTGCTCTAAACCAAATGTCTACTTGGTATTTACCTAGTACTTACCAGGTACTAACTTGGCTTTCATCTACTTAGTTGGTATGTAACAAGTCATTCCACAACACAAACCAGACCCTGTTGGAACTCTAATGCCTCTTTTTTACTAGCACCACTGCAGCACGGTTCGACTTGGCTCTCCACGGTCCCAAAGCTTTTCCAAGGATTCTTGGAACCAGACTCTTTTCTGAACGTACTTCGCTGTGGTTCCAAGCGTACCGTGCTGGTCTGAAAGTGCGACGTCAGAAGACTGTCGGTCACTGATTGGTTAGGGGGCGGAGTCACCTGTTGTGTCACAAAAACTACTCTCACAACAACCTGATCCACTATTTGCAATAACAACGCTAGTCCTCCATTGTTGTGTTGTGTATCTTTTGTCTTCTTCTTCTACTACGTTAATGGTGGCTGGCACATACCTTGATGGAGCATTACCGCCACCAGATGGTAAGGTGTGAGGCATCAATTTTCGGACTCTGGGACTGCCCAACTTTACGATGAACCCACCCACTATAGCTGTTACTGAAGTGTAATGGAAAACCACCATGCTGTCGAGGCGCTTTAGTGGAAAAGGGACATAACAGTACCTGTTAGAACCAGGTAGGTATCAGGTAGGTACCGTGTAGCCCAGGTAAGTTCAATGTGGGCAGAAGTGGGCAACAAATGAATGTGCATGGCCTAGAATACAGTTTTGCAGGTCATGCACACAAAAAATGTCATTTTCAAAACCTGGTTGCACAAAACACATTCACACAACTTGCTGGTTGCTCGACCACAAACACTTTTTTTCTAACAAATCTGAGTCTCCAACAGTCACAGCCCAGTGAGATTCCACCCTGAGCAACATTAGCTTATGTATGGCCTGAAAGTCACAGTGGACTCTGAAAATAAGTGTATCTAACTAATCATTCTATAAAAATACAGTTGCAAGCTATTTTCAATTCTGAGTGATTTGAAACTAAGTTTAATTAGTACAAATTATATTCTTAAAACATTTAAATATGTTCAAAGTGTCCATGAAAAATTAGTTTCCTTTAGCTATGAACATAAACAACAAACTTCTAACTTTAACTGACCTGTTTATTTTTCAGTGGACAAGCCAGCTTTGTGATTGTCTTCACTTTTTACACCTGTAATAGGAAAAAACCCTGTTTGACCCCCGAAAGAGCCTCAATCTCTGTAACAAACTTTGTTTTTTTTTACATGAAATTATGGAAAATCCAGCATATAGTAAAGCTGGGACAATGTAGCAACATTGACAGTCAACAATAATCTGTTTATTTCCCATGAAATGAGATAGCTTTAATGTAAATGTTGGCGAGAAAGCAAACAGCTGAAAGAATGTCTTTGGCAACTACTGGTAGATAATAAATAATATTGATCTGGATGGATAAAAAATGCAGGGAGAGGAGATGAAAGCAGATGCTGTTGGAGTTGAAGCCCTTTGATTTTTGCCTTGTTAAAAAGATGATAACATTCTGTTTTAATAGTCCGAAATAGCTTAACTCTGAAATCTGTTTGGAAAGATAATGAAAGATTGAGCTGAAGGGCTGCCAATTCACAACCTCACATATCAACCCTGTCATTAACTGTAATTAGTGGAGCAGCCCATGTCGTTATAGATCCTTAGTTTTACACATTAATAGCAATTATTTTGCTTTTCTTCCCACTAAAAAAAAACACCTGATCACAAATACAGTATAGTACTTTTAAGCAAGCAGATGGTTGAGAGCAAAACAGAAACGAAACAAATAAAAAAGGGGCATTCCTATAAAAAGTGACTAACACTGCAGGAATAGTTAAAAAAAAGGGGAAGAGCAAAAATCTTGAGTGGCATTTCCTGTACATGATTAGATGGTGGGCAAAAAGTAAAACTATTCAAAGGTGAGGAAGCGATGGAGAGCAAACAGGATGTGTGGGCGCCTACGAGGGGTGAAGGCTAAAGTGGTGGAGGCAGGCGGTTAGAGGCAGCTAAGCTAACATTACAAGGTGACCGGGGTCCAGTGGAGCAGGCAGCGCACAATACACAGGGGAGCGAGCTACACTTTCATCTGGGAGGTGAGAGCCCACAGGGGGTTTAAGACTAGAGAAGAAACAAAAGCACGGTGGGGTGGGGGAGGGGGGGGGGACGGATGCACATCCACTCCGCTTTGAATTTCACCAAGCGTTTTGTGGAGTGGCCTTTTTACCGATTGGACAAAAGACGTCGCGCCGCTCATCACACGGACTGCTCCTTGGGGAAGGTGAACGGGGCCCGGGGGCCGTGGGCGGGGAAGCCGGTGTTGGAGTACATGGGCTCGTTGGACGGGTGCTGGGCGTAGGCGTGCTGAGGCAGGAACGTCACGGGAGGGTAAGCGGGGGCGGGCTGGGACTCGGGGACGGGTTCCACGTTGCAGGTGCGTTGGTAGCTCATGTACTCAGCTGGGTTCAGCAGCTCTTCTGGATGCCTCCCAGATTCCTGCAAGAAAACCACAAAACAATGAAACAGAACGTTACGTTTCACAGCGGAGGATTTAAAGACTTAAACTCTAATTAAACCCAGAAGTCCATATGTTCTCATCAGGAATTTGCATCTTTGTGCGGAGTAATCATGATTATAAATAAGTTTTTATTAAAGTTAATTTGAAAATTGTGACAGCTAAATATTACACACAGTTAATTTTATGTCACAATAAAGGAATACTGTTGGAGCAGGTCCTAACCACCAGATGTGGCACTAAATTTGACATATGTGAGGAAACGGCTACAAACAGTTTGAACTCGAGGGTTATTTCACTGATCTCAAAGGTGCAAAATAAGAGTGAAAATGAGTTAAAGGTAAGAAAAATGCTCAAATTATGTACTTGGTTGTTCTTCAGTAAAGTTAATCAAATAGTTGTGACTTATTTTGTCCGTTTTGTTAAATGAGTTCATTTAAAAGATTTTCTTTTACAAAAGTATTTTTTTTTCTTTCAAATTGTTTTTACAGCACTCTTCACAGAACGTCTCGTTCCTGTTTGTGACCATGACGTCCTGCAGCAACAGGTGTCTGTGTGGCAGCGCGAAGCTCCGTCTGACAGCGAATCACAACAAGAGCGTTGAAGGAGCACAGGCAGCTCAGACAGAAGATCACATCTTCACAAAAGTTTAAAAAATGTTTATTAAAGTCTCATCTCATCGAGCTTTCATCATGAAACAGAAAAAAGGAATACTCTCCAGTGAAGCATTGATATAATTAGATTTATGTCAGACTAAAATAGTTAAAAGTCATTAAAAAAATAAGACAATTTTAGTGTAAAACGAAAGAAGGAGTGACATATGCATTCCTTTAAGGCAGTGGCGGATCTAGGAATTTTCTGAGCAAGGGGCCATCAAGGGGCCACAATATTCATTGAGGTGCCAAGTCTTTGTTCAACATCCTTTCACACAAATTCCCAGTGTATACATTTTACACTTCAAACACTTGAAAGGTGATGTAATTTAAAAAAAAAGTACCACAAGGCCCCCCTTATAGATGATTTTTAAAGAGTTTATAGATAGGTTATTAATTAATCTGTAAACACTTTAAAAATTATTAATAAGTGTTTATTATGCAATAATTAAGGATGAGAAAAAGACATAATTGTCCAGTTTCATTTATTAATGATTTATGAAGTGTAAACTTTACAAATTAATTAATAACCTATTTATAAACTCTTTATAAGCCATCTATAAGGGGAGCTTGATTGTATAGCGGTACCAAAAAACTTGCACAGTAAATTCTCCTCACCAGTTTTTCATACATTTTACTGTACATAGATAAAATATTTTCAAACACACAACATGTGAGAAAATCCAGCCATCGTTTGTCAGTTGAAATACTTTTTTGCAGGATTTTTCACATTTTAAGAAGAGAAGAAGAATTCTGTCAGCTTGATTCATTCTGGACTTTACTATTTGACTCATTAGCGCAACTAGTGTTTGAACATGGAACTGCATCCACCATCATCACCCCCCAGGTAAAGGACAGATGAGTGACAGGACAGGGGCACTTCAGGGGGCCAATCAGATTTCAGCCRGGGCCAATGCCCCTGTGGCCCCGCCCCTAGAACCGCCCCTGCTTTAAGGGGGGTATTATGCATTTAATTCTATATCACAATCAAGTAACTATGTTACCTTCTGTTGTTATGAAACTTCTGTATATATTTGCTTCACAGCCTATCTGAACACCTTGAAATTAGCCTCTGCATCTTTAAGAATCTCCTTCCATTTCTGGCACTCCCACTTCAGCACATTTTCAAACAATGCTTCGGGGGAGGGGTTATCTGTGAGGCGGGAGCTTGGCTGCAGACTGAGCTCCAGGGAGGAGCTTTGTACAATAGGCGGAGCTTTGTACCAGCAAGTCTTTAGGCATCTCCACAGGAGATTCAAGGATTTCTCAAACATGCATGAATGAGTCGAATCAACACTCTGGGTTTGTTCTTGATGAGGGAATGGTATTATTTCATGATCTAAAACTAAAAAGTGAATTTTATATANCCCCCCCAAGGAATGCTGGACTGTTAATGTCTACCCTGTCAAGGCTTAAGAAAATTCACAAAAATCCAAAATGTGTATGTTTTCTCCTTCTTTATTTGTTCCTCTCATGTTTTAAAATAACTTACATCCACGAGTGGCTGCAGGAACTGTCAACTATTTTACCAAGTTTTGTGGGGAATAATGACTAAAACTGAAAAATACAGAAAGTTTAAAGTTTAAATGAGTACCAAACGTAACAATTGAAAAAAAAAAAGGATCACAAATGCATGCTGATGTGAGAATAAGGAATGACGTTCATGGAAGAAGAAAAAAGGAAAAGATGATAAAAAATGAAACTCACGAGTCTTCCTCAAGCATTTCTACATCTACGAAAACGATGATCCCGGCTCTGAAAATGGTTTGCAAGGCGATGAAACCACAGCACAATCAAAAACAAATAAATGTCAACCTCCTGATCATATAGTACATTATTTGAAGAAATATAAAGCAACGCACACAAAAAACATGGGTAATATTTGGGGGAAGATATTAGGGAAGCACTGAAGCAAACTACCCTAAAACAGCATTACTTTTGCTGTTAAATCTACGCTTTCTATTTTATTTCTTTTTTTAAGATTACACATGCCGTTTACGAGATTTCACTCAAACAAAAGGTCCAGAAACACAAGCTGACAAGGTGAGAGATGAATGGTGACATAAGTGCAGTGGATCCCACAAAGACAAAAGGGGACGCAGCTCTGTGTGAAGGTGAAGCGATATTTTCACAGTAAGAGACGTACAAATAAACCGGCCCCGACACAAATACTGGAGACACTGACTGAAGTCTTAAAAAGCTTATTTGTTTCAGGTCAGTATCAAGGACCGTTCAGGCTGCTCAAGAACATTTTCTTCCTTGTCAGGTTATTAATGGCTCTGCTTGCTGAGAAGCCCTCTGTGAATTGAAGCAAAATTAAAACCAGCAGTCTGTGGAGCAGGTTTTATATTTTTATTTTATTTTTTCTCCCTCCCAAGACATTTGGGTTTCAGATCTGAATATTTCACAAACTGCTGACAAAGGTTTGACTCAAACTCATAGTTTCATTCTGCAGAATGACTTCCTCACATCGGCACCCGGATGTGTTCGCACTGACAGTCTGGATGAAGTCTGAAGCTGGGAGACTTTTGTTTGAAAAGTTCTGAAAATGACTTTCATCATGGTTTGACCATAAACAAGGGCCTCAGAATCAGAATATGTTATTAATCCAATCCGGGGGGAAATTAAGTTCCACAGAAGCAACATTTTGGAGATAGAAAACACAGCAACAGGAGAATTAGAGCTTCATGTGAAAAATAAGTCATAATAAGCCGACGAAGCTCTGTGTTCTGGGGTGATTTAAGAGAAACTTATTATAAGTCTTTTAGCAGTGAGAGAAACAAAACTATTACTGTTTATGTGGGAAATACAGCTGAGGGGTAAGAAGAGCTTAAGATTTGAAAGTTTTAGAGAAGTTAGAGAATTCAAATGTCAGAAAAATATTAAATATTCTGTAAAAAGCATATTTTACGTTTACTGTTCACATTTTGTTACTGTAATACTATACTGTTACAGTTTGCTGTAATATATTTAAAATACACTTTTCCTATACTGCCATTGCACCAGCACTACTAGTCTTAGACTTATACTTTTCAGTATACCTTCCTTATACTATAGTAAATTTTGTCCATTACAGTTTATAAAAAGTATACTTTAAGTATACTTTTGTCATTTTTCCTTTTCTTAGTTTGCTATGTTTAAACTATGCACAAGTACAATTTTCCTATACTTGTGAACTAGATATATACTTATAGTCTGTACACTTTTTTATTATAAACTAAGTATATTTCCCAATACTAACCTTAAGTCTATCAAATGTAGTTTATAAAAAAGTAAGAAAAGGACAGTTTAAATGTCTACAATTCAAATTTCTGATTTTTTTATTCTTTTTCGGAGGTCTCTAAAGTACTTAGAAAATAACTAAGTAAAAGTAAAAAAAAAAAACTTAACAGAAAATGACTTTGGTTAAAATAAATTTCACTGATGAGAACTGTTCAAAAAAATCGGGTAAGTAAAAGTACTTGTACACATTCTAAGAAAAAACTGCTGAATTTACTCTAAACCAGTTGACATGACTTGGTTGAGTAAATTTCACACTTAATTGTTCTAGAGTGCAGAAACAACTCCACTCATGACGAGTTCAGACATATTTCATTTGTAACGAGTAACTAGGTGTTAAATTTTAAAGTAAAGAAATAAAAGTATAATTATTAGGTTTGAAATGTAACAAAATAAAAGTAAAAGTAATGATTTCAAACAAATTGGTCAAATCAAATCAAATATTATTTGAATTTGTTAATATGTTTTGTTTTTGATGAGGTTTTCTCATGTTTTTTTTGTAAATTCCATTGATCTTCATTGTTTTGTTTTTGTGATTTATCTATTTTTTTTGCATAACTTAAACCACCAACAAACAAGTGAATAGTGTGGTAATAATAAAGTTAAAATAATCTCTATGCATTGGCAGCAGACAGCAGACATATGTCACCTTTGTAAACATCCGAGCTGATTTTTATCACATCTACTGTATACGCTAAATTGACCGCAGCAAATATTTACCTTTCAGAAACAACTCAAAAATGAAAATTTGCATCTTCACCAAAATGTCAAACTAGTCATTTACAAAAATGCATTCCCACTAAGATGAAGCAGACATTTTCATATCTTTCAACAACGCTGACATTTTGGAAAATGGTTTTCAGTGAAAAGCACGTTTTATTTTTACCTTCAAATACAGACAGACTGAAAGTTTGTTTGTTTCTGAGTAACTTTTTAAGGAGCTTCTGAGCATTGGCGGTCAAATAAAAACTTTACAATTTGGATGTTGACAAATTATTTAATTAGCTTTTTCATCAGTCAAAGATTTCAGTCTGTTAAAAATAAAAACATTTTCCAAACCTTGAAAGTTTTATTCACTTGAACTAATTGTAGCTAATTTAAACGTCTTTGTTTAATGGGTGAAACTAGCAAAAAAAAAAAAAAAGGCAGGTTTAAAAAGTCAAAGCAGTCAATTTTAATCCCGAGTTTTTCACTTGTTACCTGTGATGCAACAAACATTTGAGAGTATTTTACAAAGTAAGACAATCAGTTATTTCCCCCTTATTATAAATATTTTTACTTTAATTAGGAAGTGAAATAAAACTGTTTCTGGATTAGGATTATCTGTGGGACAAAGGTTTTTTTTTGTTAATGCTTGTTTTAATTCAGTGAATGAGGATTGTAGAAACTTTGGTTTTAATTTAATCAAAGCTCAGTTTATAAACAAAATAATATCATTTTCAATAATATCAACATCAATGATTTTCTTCATTTCTTTATATTTTTAATTTTTGAATTCCCTTGAGCTTCTTTCTTCTTCCAGTTCTGCATAAGGAAGCAGAATCTTTCAGCGGTACCAGATGGTACCAGCCCACTTTCATCTGTGGTCATTTCAGAATCTCAGCATTTTATTAATGTTCATTCCAAAAGTCTAATTGGCCATCATAGTTTTATTTTTAATAAATTGATTTATTTGCAGATCAAATTCAGGTATTCACCACATTAGGAGTTCTAAAGTGAAATAATTATTCGTTGGGGAATTTAAATGATTTAATCTGCAATTCAAACCAAACCTGAAAAAAGACGAAAACAAGAAAAAATATTTTTTATTATTGTGGTTTTCTGCTGTTTTTGACCAAAACCTAAAACAAAGGACAGAACAAATATTTAAAATGAGCTGTTTTTTTAGCTTTTCAGTTAACATTAAATCTAAATAAAATATATTTATTATAAATAATTATTAAAGATCACCAACAAATTCTAAAAACTGTTTATTTGAGGGAAACATATTTCCTGGCTCGAACATTTTACTATTGAAACTGCATAAAACAGTTTTTCAAATGAGCATTTTCAGTTTAGAAGAAAACAATTTGAAAGTCTAATGACCACAGTTTGACCTTTTTATTTATTTTGATATGTTTATTATTATTGTTGTTGTCTTTCTTGCTTTTTTATGACTCTGGTTCTTTCTTCACCTCAGGCTGATCCTAAGCAGCTGTAAATTTAAATGCCTCAAACTCCAGGCAGTGAGCCCAGCAGCTCCTCATATTTAAGGTTACTGGCTCGTCTGAAGATGTGCAATAGAATCTGATGGGAAATTAAAGGCAAAGTTGATCTTTAATGGAAGAAGGTCAAATATTTATTTAAATGTGAAGAATGAACTAGCATGAGGTAGGAGTGCTTTCTGTGTGGTTGCATGGGGGTAAAATGAAGAGATGGGTGGCCAGTTGTAAAATGTTTTCAAGTAAAAAAACATAAAAAACAAAATTTTTAAGTATTTAATGGACAAAAACAAAAAAAATAAATAAAACAATAAGTAGGTCCTCTGGATGGGTTCTTCTTTAATAAAATGTTTCATCTCTTCTCCAAGAGACTTCTTCAGTCTGAGGAGTTTCAGGTGAACTCGGCCTTATAAGCTCCGCCTCCACATGGACAAACAGGTTAGTCACATGCAAAAGAGGGCCATCAGCCAAACAATAGATTGTTAGTGGCTTGATTGGCTCTATTGTTCATAGAGGATCATGTGCTCCATCACCTGACTATCGTTGGGGCCCTGATTCACACCTTTTGCTCACAGGGGGCGGAGCCATACTTGCAATCACATCATTGTAGGAGGAGGACAACTGGACATGAAGGCCTCCACCTCTGTTTAATGGTGGATGGGTTGTCTTCACAAAAATGGCTTCCTTTACTCCTCTCTCAAACCAACGTTCCTCTCTATCAAGAATGAGAACATCTTCATCTCTGAAAGAGAGATCGCTGGCCTGTAGATGAGTGTAAACTGCAGARTCCTGGCCTGATGATGTWGCWCKTCTGTGTTGGACCATTCTTTTGAACARTGGYTGCTTTGTTTCCYCGATGTACAACTGATCACAGTCCTCCTGACACTTAACAGCATACACAATATTACTCTGTTTTTGCTGGGGAACTGGATCTTTGGGGGTGAGCTTTGCTGTAATGTGTTTTGGGGTTTGAAAGCCACTGGGAGGTCATGTTTAGAGAATAAATGTCTCAGTTTCTCTGAAACTCCAGCCACATATGGAATGATGACTGGTTTGGGTCTGGGTTTAGGGTCTTCATTTTCACCTGGTTGTTGGCTGGAGTCCTGTTTGGGTTTCTTGTCTGCTTTCTCCCTGGCTCCTGGGTTTGTGGGGACCCTGTCTGCTCTGCGGTACAGAGTCCTGATGACTCCTAACGTGTGTTCCAGTGGGTGATGGGAGTCAAAACACACTGGGCTGTGTGGGTGGGTTTGCAATACACGTCAGTTTTCAACCGTCCTCCATCCGAAACTGAGACATCACAGTCCAGGAACGCCAACCTGCCATTTTTTTACATCCTCTCATGTGAACTTTATATATTTATCCACAGAGTTGATGTGATCAGTGAAATGCTGGACTTTCTGGAATTTAATTTTAACCCAGGTGTCATCATCATACCCGAACCATGTCTGATGTCTCTGAAAAGGACATCAGAGCTGATGTAATTTTCAAAGCTGAGTCCAAAACTCGCTCAAATGACGCCACATTTTACTTAACATTCTTCCATTAACTCCAAACTCATATAAACTTCAGACTGTAAATCAAACACAAGCAAAAACAAATTCACAAATCTATTTGAACAGATAAAACACGGCTGACTCAGAATAAAACAGCGAGCTTCAGTTAAACAAACTAAGCTGCTCCTGTAGTTCAGGATGTTTCACTTCACATCACATCGGAAGTTTCAGGATTTCTGTCCAACTTTGTACAAGAAAAGAACCATAAATGCATACATTTAATAGCGAGCGTTAATCTAAATGAAATCTGACTCACCTTGAAGTCATTTTAAGTACCGGTATATTGAGTAGATAACGTAACCTTGGGGGGAAAGTGGGGCTCAAATAAGTTTTCATATCAGATAATGTAATAATTCTGTCACAGCGAAAGGATGCAAGGGAAAAAAAACACGATTAAGAGTTGGCTGATTTATTTCACTGATTACTTTCAAGTTTCAGACTAAAGGTGAACTGTGTTTTTTTATGGAAAATGTGAATTTTTGTCACCCTGCGTGTTCTTTAGTGCTTCGTTCCTTGGCTCGCTGAACAACAACTCTGTTGAAAGATTTAACTCACAACTAGAGGCAAATGAAGAAATGTCAGCAGCTTTGCTCCTGTACCATCGTTTTTTTTTATTTTAAAAGCTGATTTAAGAATTTAAAAGAAAATTAAACATGTTATCTGTTTTGTTTCTTGTTGGAACAGACTTTTCCTATCAAATCTGCTCAACAGGATAATTACTTTCAGTGCAAATATTTTGTATTTGTCACACAGTGATGAGTTCACATCTTTCATTTTGTTTAAAGACACAAGTTTCCCTTATATTGAGACTTCAGCTGTTTTTTTCCTCCCGCTCTCTGTGGGTCAAAACGACCCTGGAGGACGGAGGTTTAAAAGTGAGACTTGGTGGGCAGCAGGGGCGTTAAAGATAACAAGTGGCTTTTGCAGCTTTTACCGGTTTCAACTCGGCCCCACAGCAGTCGACACAACGAGTGACCAATTGCGAGAAAACCGCTTCGAATCTAACTGTAAACCCTCTCTTCAAGTGTCAACTTCTGTAGTTCTGGTTTGTTCTGTTGGAAATTTTCCAGCACTCTCCAGGTTTATTTGTATCCCTCAAAATAAAAGGCCGCTCTGAGGGATCATTTAGATTTTCATGGGAGCGTTCTCCTCCATGTGTGAGACAAAAAGGCTCCTAATAGAATTTATTGGTGGGGATAAATCACATGATAACACCCTCACACATTTAAACTCAACCTAAGACCTGCGCTGTCATATAAGAGACAGCTTTCAACTGTCACGCTCATAAAACCACCAACAGAAGGAATTTTCTTTTGGTGGGCTCGGTGGATAGTCCATCATCAGAGATAAACAATAATAAATAAACCTGAAGCTCATATGTTGAATAGTTTTTGAGTTATAAGCATTTTTGTATGTCCAAACACACCCTTTTCAGATGGAGCCCCCTCCTCAATTATGGGGTCTATCTTAAAGATGTTGGCTGGTTCAGCATAGGTTGGACTCATCTACAGTGCTGCCAGATTTCATTTTGATCTGTTTCCGTGCTACGATTGACCAAAAATCAGTGAAAAAAATAACAGTATGAAAATAATTTGAGCTCCACTTCGTGTGCAGGGGTCATAAAAATAAGATCTAAAACCTCCAGTTGAGCACAAGAAATGTAAAAAAAGGTGAAGACGCTAACTTTCACCATTTTTCTCTAACAAATCATCATCCATACTTCAGTGTCTCCCAGCGAGCATTCAGAGCACGCCTGCGACAGGAAGTTGTATTCAGACCATCAATGCTCTTGATAAACCCATTAGAATCGGAAGACTCGGCTCGTCTGCTAATTTGTAAAAATCGCTGCAACCAATGGCAGCTAGCGCAGCTGCGGCGGCGTCTCACATGTAGCTTTTAATTAGCCTCCTTCTCCGAGCAGCCTCCACCTGCAGCGGCTGACTCCTGTTCTCTTCATTATCTCCAACAGTCGCTGCGTCGGCTTTATTGAGGCGTTGCTGTGTTTTTCTTTGGCATCCAGTTTCCGTTAAAGTCATTGGCAATTAAAAACAAAAAGAGTGAAGATGGTGCTTATATTACATTTATCTATTCACGTGCTAATAAAACCAAAAATCCATTCCTTGCTGCTGTGAGGTTAAACTAACAGAGACTCAAAAGAAAACATGTTTGTTTTAAAGTTTGACCTGTCCAGTGATTTTTAAAAGGGTTATTTAAGATTTGGTTAGATTCATGTGTTGAGAAAAAATAAAATTCTGAGATTTGTCAGCCCACTTTCACCACATCTTATCACATAAAAGTAAATAAAATGTCATTTCTAAGGGTCAGAATTTCTCATTGCCACTCCTAGTTTTTCCAGTATTGAGTTGTTTGTGTTCACAGGTTGCAAATATTAAAAACAGATAAAAAAATAATAACGGTTGTATGTAAGTTAGCCGTCTGACAAGTGTTTTCTCGTTTCTCTTTGTTTTATTTAGACACACACACACACACACACACACACACACACACACACACACACACACACAAACACACACACACACACACACACACACACACAAACAGGGGATGTCATTATTTTTCCTCGCGCGTGTCAAATAATCTTTTAAACGAACCGACTTGTGTATAGGTCTTCATTATTGATAGCGCACACACCGGTTCTTTGACTTCATCCAGGCTGTCACGTCGGATGAGCCAGACACAATACGGTAAAATAATTAGAGCTACTGTAACCGTCTCTTAGCAACCGCGCTGCTTCGTCCACAGAGACCTGAACTCTCCGGTTCATCTTTGCGTTCGCTTGTTTTGGGTTAAAGCATCACCGTGCTGCAGGTTGAGAGATGTGCTGGCAGCTAACAGGGCATCAGGTTAGATCAGTTCTGACTTCT
>NW_013953212.1:30702-34273 GCF_001266775.1 Austrofundulus limnaeus
CAATGGATCCCCTCAACACCTAAACGGATCCCCTCAACACCTCGGCTGCGCCTAGAAATTCTGTCCATGAAAGTAATGAACAGAATCGGTGACAAAGGGCAGCCTTGGCGGAGTCCAACTCTCACCGGAAACGAGCCCGACTTACTGCCGGCAATGCGGACCAGACTCTGATACCGGTCGTACAAGGACCTGACAGCCCGTATCAAATGGCCCGGTACCCCATACTCCTGGAGAATCCCCCACAAGGCCCCCCTTGGGACACGGTCGAACGCCTTCTCCAAGTCCACAAAACACATGTAGACCGGTTAGATGAACTGAGAGCTGGTCCAGTGTTCCACGACCAGGACGAAAACCGCACTGCTCTTCCTGAATCCGTGGCTCGACTATCGGACAGACCCTCCTCTCCAGGACCCCTGAATATATATATATATAGTCTTTTATTTTTTATCTTATGGCAGATTATTTTTCACTTAATTTAAGAAATATGATGCTCTTCAGACAAGTGAAACAATCTACCAATGGAATAAGAACAATTGCACTTGATACAATTCTTGAACTAAGGGAAAATGTCCAAGGTAAAAAGGATAAATAATCTTGCATTCTGCTCTATTATACTCAAAACAGTGGACATAAGATGAAAAATACTTTGTTAGATGGACAGTTTTTCTAAGCTCCTGTGCAGATATCATAACACAACACTGGGACAAAAATACAAAAAAAGCAACATGCAAGATTTTGGAAAACATTCATTATGAAATCTATGATTCTACGAGCCTCTGCGTCTCAAGTAAGAGAGCTGAGACGCCCACAAAGTGTGAGACGCAGTCTAGAGACTCTCTGACGATCATTGTTCAGCAAGTCCCCAGCAGTTGCAGCTCTGTGAGATTCTACTTTAAGTCTCGTTGGATTGAAGATGATTGCTTCAGAAGTGTTGACCAGAGACACAGCTGGAAGGATTTTGTTCGCGCAGCACACACAAGACAATACATTCATCTATGTTTTATAAAAACAACGACTGCAGCCAAAGCAAATAATCACTGCTGCATGTTTAAGCATCTGTGCCGCAGACAGAGGCTAACAGTTAGCAGAGGCAGCAAAGACAAACACTTCATGATCAACAGTTAACTGGTCGTGGCAGCGATGCACTCCAGACCGCAGCACCGAACTCAGTTTGCAAGGCAAAGCCACGAGTAATTACAGTGGATTACACGGGATGAAGAGGAGGTGAGGCAGAGCCGAGGGAGGGGTTTGGGGTCAGGACAAAAGGCAGGAAGAGAAAACGCTGGCCAGCCAACAGAAGACGAGAGGCACGGCTGAAGATAAGGTGAGGAGCTCAGACAAAGCAGCCTGGGGATTTACTGGTCGGCTCAACCGCTGGGAAGCAAATATTAAAAAAAAACATCCCTGACTTCATGACAGCTGACACTCCTGAGCGTAATAATACCTGAAGCTCGTAGCAACAATTACAAGTGGCCGAACAAAACAGCCGAGGCGACCTTTTCATGGCATGAAGCTGCTCGATGCGCCGCCACTCACCGGCTTATCGGTGAAAGGGGTCGACTCGGAGGGGGCCATGTCATAATAGGGAGGCTGAAGAGGAAGCTTCTGCATCTCCTCCTCCTTGTCGAGATGAACCACCTGCAAGAAGAAGCACAAAGAGCTCAGCGTGGAAACCGCTACGTTTTTTGTTGCGGGCGTCGGTTCAAAGAAACGACAAATCAAAACATCATGTTAAGTGTTTTTGATTTCTTTTAGCTCACGTTAGTTTTATTTTCTTTTGGAGCTAATGAGCAGAAACTGACATCATTAATCTGACATCTGACTACATCTTGACTGCAGTTTAAACTTTGACTGCCAACGTTGAACTCTTTATGAACACCGGCGTTATTTTGTCCAATTAATCAGCCCCACATCACACAGACACATGATGCAAACTTCTGAAACCGCAGAGCGGGAACGCTGCAGCAAAGCTGGAAGAAAGCTTCACAACATTCGCAAAAGAGGTGTTTTTTCACACTTAAAGAGGAAATTTGATTAAAAGTTAGATTTGTCACACATTAGTTGGAGCTTGGTCAACAGTTTATTTTTTTCAAATGTAGATGACATGTTTTAAATCTAACATAATTCAGAACAAACAAGGATTTTCTTTGTACCATGAAAACAACAGAACATAAAAAGAACTTTTAATAACAGCACAAACTTGGAATCAATCTTATAATGAGTCATGTTGGCGTTTATTCAGATATTTTTATCAAACCAAAATTGTGTTGGAATTTGGATTCTTGCAAAAACAAAAATCCCTCAGAAAGGATCATTTTTTTTTATCAGTGTTTTGGACAAACAGTCTGTGAGATTAAAAACCAAACTGTTGTCCAGAACTCATGGACGCGGAAAGCTTTAATACAAAAAAATGCTTTAAAACAAACACTAAACTTGTTCAACAGATTATTTGCTTTAAGTAAAAAATGTGGCTTTAAGTCTATGAAATATACTGGTCTTTGTTTTTTTTTTAATGTCTAACTTTAAAAATGACATTGGAGAACATTAGATTTGGTGAGGATGCTTACACACAATCCTTTATATTTATGCCCCACCCCTGCAGTTTTTGTTTTGTTTATTTATTTTTATTTTATTTATTTTCAAGATTTTTGGTCAACTGTAGACGTGCCTAATCTTCACATGATCTACATCTCTAGCCCAGGGGTTCTCAAGCTATTTGGGTCTGGGGACCCCTTACAAGGGCAACAGGGACCCCCTCATAAACCCCATGTTGTTTTAAAAGACTAAAAGTCATTTCAACCCCAAATGCCATGGGAATATATATTTTTATTAAGTTTATTATGTTTGTTTTTATTAGTTCTTTGTTCTCCGTGCATTAAAAAATAAAAAACAAATGAACAATTTGGTGAAATTTTTGAAGGAGCCCCAAGATACCTCTCGCAGACTCCTGGGGGTCCTGGGGCCCCAGTTTGAGAACCTCTGCTCTAGCCAACGGTTTTACAATTGACCCCATTATTGGGGAGGGGGCTCGATCTGAAAAGTGGGGTGTCTGGACATACAAAATGCTTATAACTCAAAAACTATTTAACAAAGTAGCATCAGATTTTTATTTATTTATTTATTCATTTATTTATTTATTTGGCTTTAATGAAGGGCTATCCATTGGGCCCACCAACGAGCCCCCACCCACCCCCTCTGTACCCCCTGTTCTGATGACTGAGTTCTGTGCATTAGGGCTCTGCGTACATGTGGGGGTGGTATCGTTATTAGTTTAGTTGCCACACAGTTAAGGTCTTGTTTATGCTTGATAAAAAGCCCTGCAACACTCTCTACAATCTATATATTAATGTAGATTGTGGAAAATTTGGAGAAAACACTTTAAATATGAGAAAAAGTAAAAAGGATTGAAATGCTGCCATCATCTCCTGAGAGAAACTGGTTAACCATGGCACTGCTCCAGTCTTAAGTACCCATCAAATCGTTTTTTCCCACATCATCTAAATGCTCAACTGCACCCTCACCACGCTCTGTCAGCTGCACATTCCCAGTTAATATATATATATATATATAT
>NW_013953212.1:34373-48448 GCF_001266775.1 Austrofundulus limnaeus
TATATATATAACACCATGAACTGTTTGTGTCACACCAAGTCCTGGGTTTGAGTCTCTTGAACTACATCAACAGCTTGAAGGTCAAGCTACTGCCACAGTTATCACGTCGATGCTAACTTTCCATGACGTTGTCACGACCAGAGTCCTAGCTTCACAAAACAGTTCTGCAAAATGGCTGCAAAGACCAGTTCTGTCTCTGAGCTGCCTCTGATCGGTCATAAAGCTTTGCAGAACCAGAAGAGGCAGAAATCGCACCGAGACACAGCCGGTCTCAATCCTGGCTTCAGGTGTTTATGTGGAAGCATAAACATCAAATCCTGCAAAGACCTTTCACACTGCAGCTGATTTCTAACCAAAGATCTCATAAAAGATACATTAATTTGTCAATAGACATCAGATGTCATATTAATTTTGATTTATTTATGCTGTCTTTTGATATGAAGTTGTTTTTTTTAATGAAGATTATGTTCCTACATTTGTTTTCTTTATTTGATTTGATTAAAACTGCACACGTGGCTACATAAATCCTTGTGAAACAGCACAATCTATGAATCTGTGAAGCTTTTATTTCGAACATAAACCAATTAAATCTTAAAAATGCATACAAACAATAAAAAAAAAGTTTTTGTGTTTGTTCCAAGATTTTATTACGAGCTGGAGTGAGGTCATATCTGTGCAGGTTTATCTTTAGAATTCAACCTTTTAGCTGTTTCATCTGCGGTGGAGCAGGCGCAGCGTGTACAGAGAGGCACATAATTTTCTTTTTCAACATGTGGTCTCTCGTAAATTTACCCCACAGTGAACGACTAATGGATCTTTCACCCTGCAGAGTTGGAGGCCTCTGACAGAGAAGGGCTTTTTAGGGGTTTTTAAGATGGCGTACTCACAACAGGCTCTGAAAGAACATCATGACAGAAAGGCGTTAATTATTACTCTAACAGCTCTCAAAACCTCAATTAAATAACTGTATGAAGTTTGATATGAAAAGCACAGAATGAATTGAGTCAAAGTAAGAAAGAACAATAAAGTTCTCATTAGAAGTGAGTCATATAATAGTATTTGAACAACACATTTTCACTCCACAACAATGTGCTGTTCAATTTTTGGGATCAAAAGGCTGCCCGGTGCCCTTTGATTCTCTTTTTCTTCCAGTCAGCAGTAGCTGTTGTACTCCAGTCAATACACACTTGGGTACCGGGACCTTTTTTCTCGTCAAAAGGTGAAGAATTAAATGCCTGAGTGGTCATACGGGGAGCTGAGCCACCAGACTTCAGATGCAATTAGACTGAGGTAAGACTTGTTCAAACAATAAATGCTTTGGCCTTCTGGATGGATGTCGTCCATTTGGCTCTCAGAGCGGCATACTTTCAGGCCGGTTACATGGTTTCTGCATCAGGTAAACATATTTCTCTGCAGGTCAGCCGAGCCAAGGCTTCTCATGCATGGACACACCATCCATCTAAAGTTTTTTAGGTTGCATTGAAACATTGCAGAGGGTTGGATAACTCGTCTGTTCATTGCCTGCTTTAACCAGGTTTTCTTTAAATAGGAGATCAATGCTAAAGCATATTGGTTGTTTTTTTAGCCAACTGAGCAGCAGCAGGAGTGGCTTATACAAGGTTATTTGTCTTGGTCAAACCTTGAAAGATGATGCAATGTAACAAAATTTGTTCACAATAAACTTAAGCTCAATATTTGTCAAACTAATTGCATTAAAGCTGCTTTGAGTTTGATAATAAGGTTTTTCTGTGGTGGCCATTTTGAACTCTTGACTCCAAATGATAGATGGTTGCAGGGATTCTGAGAGCATTTTCAAAACAACTGAAGGTAACACAAGCTGCGTTTCCATTGACCATGTAAATGCGCAAATTCGAATTTCAAAAATAAATTTACTCAGTGGAAACACGTCAATTTTGGAAAAAAAATGTTTTCGACAAAGTGGTTTTGCACTAGGAAGAAGTGGTTTTTGGCCGTATCAAAATTGATGTATTTCACAAAACTGTAATGGGAACACTTTTTTTTTCGCATCACGGGAGTCACGTGATCAACAACCGTCTGTTTCTACTGGTGAAAAAGACGACGAAGAAGAAGACAACAGGAAGTAAAACTAGTAGTAAAATCACCAAGTATTAAACTCACCTACTACATTTTCCCAAAAACACAGCATACGTCGCCGCTCCCAAGTATAAGGGGCTTGTCACTCGAAAGCCTCGATAAGACGCCGATGTCTCCTCTGATGATGAGCGCTAGTGTCGTGGTAGCAAAATGCTATTTGTTTACATCCATTGCCACCATGTTTGTAATGACTTATCATGAGAACAAACATATCCACGTGACTTTAATAGCATTTTTACTTAATGAAAACACCGCAATTGCAAAACTGTGTTTTTCAACATTAACAGAATATCGACAAAGTTTTTTGCACATTTGCAATGGAAACACAGGTATTGTTACTTGATTGTGGTAAAACTAAACCACGTGTCTTGAAACTACAAACTGACAGTGGTTCATGACATATTTTGCTAACAGACAAATGGGGTTGACACCAACAATATACCTAAAGTTTTAAGCTAAGGCCTTTCACAAAGAGTAGCACTTTTTTCTAAGATACAACCACATCAAGATTAAGCACTGTTGCTGTAAAACGACGTTATTCTCAATTTATACATTTTCTAAGCTTGTTTGGCCGTGGCAGCCATCTTGAATTTGGTTGACTCCAAAGAGTGTTTAATTATAAATGTACAGCCAGTGGTGGGCAGCACTGATCTAAAATTTGGTTCCATTAGCCCTGAAGCACTAACTTAAATATTTAGGTCCCCTAATTCTAAAGCACTAAAGCACTGAAAATGTAGCAAAAGCTAATTCTGAAGCACTAAAATAACCCAGTCAACCCATGAACATTCTTCAACAGACAACATGAGTCACATGTTGCCATGTAGCTCTCTGAAGCCTTATCACTGATATTCCACAGCCTTTTTTGAGTTCATATAATGTCACATATATTGTCAATATGTCACCTGGTGGATATGTGACACTTACAGTATATGAACAAAATGAGCAACAGCTGTTGATGTCAACATTGATCAATAACAATTATAGACCTCAGTTAGTGCTTCTAAATTTAACCTATACATTTAGCACGTGCTAATCCACTAATAAATTTTAAAATAAGAAAAAACCTTAAAGCATTAATCAGGAAATTAGTTCCCCTATTAGTGCTTTAGGGGAACTGTGCCCACCACTGCGTACAGCCAATGAAAAATTTCCTAAATTTTGATGAAAATCTGTCCGTTTTTTTTATGACAATGACACACATGGAAAAATACATTTTCTTTTAGTTTGACCTTTCATCAAGAAGCAACACAGAGGTATTCTTTCACGTAGTGCACACCTGATAATGATGTTTTTTTAACTGACGCTAGAAAATGATGGTAAAACACAGAAGCTGCCAAAGTTCTGCTGAGTCATCAAACGGCTCATTCTGGGACAAAGCGGCAGCATCTAAAGTTTTCAGATTTTTCATTTTAACCTAATGACAAAGTGTTGAAAACTTCATTGTGAATTTGACGGTAATTAATCAAACACTAATTAACTACAACATAAAAGCTGTTGACAGGTGAGGTGAATACGATTAAAGTTGGCCTCTCGGGTTCTCATATGGATTTTGTTTTGACAAACAGCACCAACCTAAACACTGTTCTCCAATGAAAAAACTCATGTTGCCATTTTTTGGGGGCTGGGTGTTTTGTTTGATTTTTTTAAATTGATACTGTGATGCTTTGATTTGGTGAGCACACACACCACTAAAATAAAGTAAATTTGTCCATAACATTCCACAAAAAGTTTTTTCAAAGAAAAACTTGCAGCAGCTCAAAAGTACAGTGAGTAATAATTAGCACTGTGTCATTACAAGTCGCCTGGTAGCTGTACAGATGCTGATTATCTCAGTGTCATTTAAGGAAGCTGCTCATCAGGATGACTGACAGGCTTTCAGGCAGGAAACAGCTGAGCAGAGAAAAGGGAAAAGGAGATATAAATACATATTTTTAATTTGTTATTTAAAAGTTTTACTCAGATAATGTCTTAATTTAGTTTGGGGTAAGTAAAATCGACTCTGGCTTAATAAAAGTTGAAGAGTTATTGTTTTATTATTTTTGCTTTATGTAGGATATTTAATACCTGAATCACTGTAATATAATAATATCTGTTTTAATTCTGACTCATTGATTCATGACCTGCTAATGCTAATGCTACTGTTTTAGCATCACTGGCTAAAATGAATCAAATATGTAATTAACCTGCAAAATATCTTTATTCTAAGGCAACAAAACATTGCACAATAGGTCTGAGTCTTAACTTTTTTTTGTCTCACTGCAGAGGAAATACGATAACTTTATCAATAATTTCTGCACAATAGTTCTGCAGGGAGAGAACAAGCCCGGTGCTTCTCAGTCTACATTATTCAGAGTCCAGATGTCCAGCTGTTTGACTTTCTGAGTCAAAGTATCATAAAACTTTTAAAACACCTGCTTCCCAGTATGACAGTCAAGACAATAATTAAATATCTAAACTCTAACGGACCTTTTTTTCTTCTACATATTACCAAGTAGGGAGTATTTCAACTTTTGTTAATCCTAAAACAAACTTACAGCAACTTTATTGTAGCACCTGCACACTTCCTGTTCTCTCTGCATATAACATTTATTTGATGCTGTAGATGAACCAATAGCATGAGGTTTTAAAGGTCACAGTGAAACCCCCCTGGAGTCTTATTTTGGCCATGCTGGTTTCATCCAAAATTTTATATAAGCACAACTTATTATAGTCTATCATCTGGCAAAGCTGAGCATGTCCCTAATTACACATACAGTGTTAACAAGCTGCTCTAATTTCATGTTAACTTGTCAGACCAGCTTGTTTGGTTGCAAGGGTGATGAGTCATGCCCCAGGAGGCGGTGACGGCACCCCTCCCCCATTTCTGTGAAATGAAAATGTTGTGTTGTTTCCAAGTAAAGACACAATACAACTAAAAAGACCCCAGAGACAATACATTTTATCTTATCTTATCTTATCTTATCTTATCTTATCTTATCTTATCTTATCTTATCTTATCTTATCTTATTATTGTATTGTAATGTATCTTAGTATAGCTTATCCTGTCTTATCTCAGCTTAGCTTAGTTTTGTTTATTGTATCTTATCTTAGCTTATCACAGCTTAGCTTATCATATCGTATCTTATTGTATCACATATTATCTTATTGTAGCTTAGCTTGTCATATCATATCTTAGCTTAGCTTATCGTAGCATGTCTTGTCTTGTTGTGTCGTATCGTATAGTATTGTATCGTACCGTACCGTATCGTATCATATTGTATTTTATTGTATCGTATCGTATTGTATCGTATCATATCGTATCGACTCATCTCATCTCATCTCATATCATATCATATCATATCATATCATATCATATCATATCATATCATATCATATCATATCATCATATCGTATCGTAGCTTAGCTTAGCTTCAGATACGAGGCTTCAGTATTTTAGCATTGCTGTTTAAACTAATGTTTGAAATGTGCATCACTCTTTTCTATAGTTCTCCTCCTAAACTCTAGATCTCAGTTCTGAGAAAATAAAACATTTAAAACATATATTTTACACGTTGAACTATAATAGACCATTTTCTAGTTAGAAATGTGCTTAGCGAAACCTAGCTTTTCTGGGACACGGGTCAACTGGATAAAAGCTGAGGTTGCTATATGAAAATGCTATTGGAATTATTCAAGCTCAATAAGCTCAAAAAGCACATTTAGATATTTATGAAAAATAACATTTATGATCCTAAAAGAAAATTTAACACAATTCAGTTTAGAGAAAATACATCGGATCGGTACAACCGTGTAAATTTATGTTTATCAGATTTCTAACTACCAAATGGTCCATTGGTCAGGTAGCTGCTAAAAGTCAGACCTACCATTCACAACTGATAAACTTTGGAAGTCAACCTGATTTAAGGTGACCACTTCTGCAAATAAGCTTTATCAAGCACAAAATGACTCTTACTCCATCAGCTGGACAGACAATAACAAATTGAGCAAAATCATAATTTCTGATTTTGTTATCAAGATTTGACCAAGACATTATACACTCACCGGCCACTTTATTAGGTACACCTGTCCAACTGCTCGTTAACACTTAATTTCTAATCAGCCAATCACATGGCGGCAACTCAGTGCATTTAGGCATGTAGACATGGTCAAGACAATCTCCTGCAGTTCAAACCGAGCATCAGTATGGGGAAGAAAGGTGATTTGAGAGCCTTTGAACYTGGCATGGTTGTTGGTGCCAGAAGGGCTGGTCTGAGTATTTCAGAAACTGCTGATCTACTGGGATTTTCACGCACAACCATCTCTAGGGTTTACAGAGAATGGTCCGAAAAAGAAAAAACATCCAGTGAGCGGCAGTCCTGTGGGCGGAAATGCCTTGTTGATGCCAGAGGTCAGAGGAGAATGGGCAGACTGGTTCGAGCTGARAGAAAGGCAACAGTGACTCAAATAACCACCCGTTACAACCAAGGTAGGCAGAAGAGCATCTCTGAACGCACAGTACGTCGATCTTTGAGGCAGATGGGCTTCAGCAGCACTCCTTTCAGCTAAGAACAGGAAACTGAGGCTACAATTTGCACAAGCTCATCGAAATTGGACAAGAGAAGATTGGAAAAACGTTGCCTGGTCTGATGAGTCTCGATTTCTGCTGCGACATTCGGATGGTAGGGTCAGACTTTGGCGTCAACAACATGAAAGCATGGATCCATCCTGCCTTGTATCAACGGTTCAGGCTGSTGGTGGTGGTGTCATGGTGTGGGGAATCTTTTCTTGGCACTCTTTGGGCCCCTTGGTACCAATTGAGCATCGTTGCAACGCCACAGCCTACCTGAGTATTGTTGCTGACCATGTCCATCCCTTTATGACCACAATGTACCCAACATCTGATGGCTACTTTCAGCAGGATAATGCGCCATGTCATAAAGCTGGAATCATCTCAGACTAGTTTCTTGAACATGACAATGAGTTCACTGTACTCAAATGGCCTCCACAGTCACCAGATCTCAATCCAATAGAGCATCTTTGGGATGTGGTGGAACGGGAGATTCGCATCATGGATGTGCAGCCGACAAATCTGCGGCAACTGTGTGATGCCATCATGTCAATATGGACCAAAATCTCTGAGGAATGCTTCCAGCACCTTGTTGAATCTATGCCACGAAGAATTGAGGCAGTTCTGAGGCAAAAGGGGGTCCAACCTGTTACTAGCGTGGTGTACCTAATAAAGTGGCCGGTGAGTGTATATCTTATCTTATCTTATCTTATCTTATCTTATCATTATTGTAATGTATCTTAGCATAGCTTATGCTTTGTACTCACAGAGCACAATTAAAACTTAAATGCTGTATAATAAACACCATGAAACAAAGATGATTTCAATTTGAAACTGGATAACGGTAACAAGTGATATGAGTGGTTTCCCTGTGCATTCAGTCAGGTTTACAGTTTGTCTATCACCTGATTTAAAGTGTTGCACAGAACGACGGGGTAATTAAACTCTTCTGAAGGAAACAAATGAAGTCTTTGCCTTGAAATAATCATCAGTTTCAGTGCAGGTTTGGTAAAAAAAATATATAATTTGGTCTTTTTTGCTTTTTAAAATTTAGATTTTACATTACTACATACTGTAGAGCATGCTTTGAACTGTTTATCAAACTGGTAAATAGGACAGCTGTAAGATAAACAGTAAAATTCCAACATCTGCATCAGAGAAAGTGTGGGCGAGTGTGTTACTATTTTTTTGCAAACTGGTGCCTTGGAAAAGGGAAAAAAAAGAAAGAAAAATATTTCTGCTGTTTTTTTTCCACCAAACCACTCAGTGTTGACAATCAGTTGGTGTCTGATTACTTGTTGAGATGATGAGGTCTTGAGGTTTTAAGAAAAAATAGTGAAAAACAAAACTGTTTACCAGCTCTGCACGGTACTTCGCAGTCTTCACCACTCACCAACCGAGGCTCAAATCAAATGTATTGAGTGAACACATTATACATTATAACTGAAACATTCAGCAACCAGAACCACAGGCTTTACACATATGAGTTTCATTCTAAGAAAATAAAAATAAATAAAGCTGTAATTGCTTTCATTGAAAAACAGAATTTTACCTATTAATACCACTGAACAGGATTCAGTATCATTGTCAAAACTGACAAACATTAGCTTGTTAATTCAAAAGGAGAATTTAATTGGTAAAGCTTTTCTAATCATACATGTCATCAGTTTCACTCTGACACTTTTCTATATTAAGACATTCAGACACTTGCAGCTAACTGTTCTGTGACTGAACTGCCTTTGAAACAAGCTAGCTCTGACAGTTGTGACTGAAACTGTACACGAGAAGGAAAAACAAGTTCACATTTGATTAACTTAACATTTTACTCTACAATGATTAAAACACCAGCCGTGAAATCAAGATGACACAAACTGAAATCGTTATAAGAAAATCAAAAGGGCAAGGTTCAGCGAGGCTCTTTTTTTAGCTGCATGAATACTAGAGGTGCAACAATCAGACCATACAATACAGTGCTTTAGGTTCAATATACACTATGTATGGAACAATAAGGACTTTTAGCATTTATTTTATCAGCTTGTCTTCTGAAGATGCTCTGTGTTGAAGGATCAGTGGATCTGTGTTGAACTACTCCACCTAAGCTACATTGTGGAGCACAGATCTAGTGAGAAACTTGCTGTTTCAGCAACATATAATGGAAAAACTACTTTTGAGGTTAAACAAATGTTCAGAATTAATTTCAATAAATTACAAGTTAAGAAGGGCATGGACATTTCTCTTTTTTGTATGGAAAAAAAATCGACCTGTGACACTAAAATATTGAACCAAACCATAAAAATGGAAAAGCCAATAGTTCTGGAATGATATGATTGTTTTATCACAACTTTTTGATGTTCTTAAAATTATGTTAACTTAAAAGTGTGACGGATTGGAAAGACATGTTGATTAGAGATAATGATGTGAAAATTAGGCTTGCCTGGATGTCGTCGGATGTCATGTGACCCTTCATGTCGCTGTTCTTCTTTTTCGGTGGCGGCGGGGCAGGCTTGTGAGCGGGCGGGAGGTCGGTCCTGTTAAGAGAGCAAAAAAGACAACATGACATTCAGCACGCCGAGGAATCGCCACTCTTTAGGTCCCCCCTCACCTTCTACAGCACTCTATAATGAGAAGTCCTGCCTGCACTTGCCTTTTTCACTCTTTCCTTGGGTTTGGAAAGATCTGGCGCTGGTGGTTTTGTTGCAGCCATCCCTGCCCTTGCATAGACTCTCGCTGGAGAGACACTGTGCTAATGAGAGCAGGCTGTAATTGGACACTGAGGTGAGGGGATGGGGGGGGTTGGAGGGGTAGGGTACAGGGGCAGGGAGAAGGGCATGTGTGAGTCAAGTCCTCAGGGTGGACTGAATCTCATCCAGCACACCTCGTGGACAAACACTGTGCAGCCGCTGTTTGTTTTAGCCGTGTCGTCCTGAGCTGTGACACGGACAGAGTTCAGCAGCCGCTCTCTGCTCTCAACCTTTCTCTAAATCACCAGAACTAACACCCCTAATCCCAAGGCCCACCCCTCCTCTCTGACGGAACACCTGGGGAAGAGTCAACCCTCATCAGTTGCGTTAATTTCCATCCTCCCATTCTGAAACCTTTTCTTCAAATCGACGGCGCAATATTTTCTGTCGTAATCTGATCTGATTATAGAAAGAGAAAATTAAATTGTGAACAGGAGAGACGTCAGTAATTGAAAGCTTGATGTTGAAATGGTTTGATGTGAATCTGGGTAATTATTTCAGACAGGAATGCAGGAAGGTTGCAGCAACACAACGATTACAAAGAAAATCCCTTCCCTCCAACACGCTGGCAGTCAGATGTCATCTGCCGCACACTGAAACGATATCAGCGGTGATGAAAGATAATGAAGTGCAGCGCAGATACTAAGCTGTGTACCTACACGCATTATCTCCGACTCCTCCCGCCTCCCATTCGCAAAGGTTCACGTCCTTATTGAATAACATGACCTTTCCGCAAGGCCATGCCGGCGTTTTAATGTGCAGAAAATTTGTGCATGAGTGCACCCCTTAACTCTTCCTTTCACGCTCATTATTTCCAGTCCATATCACCTTGTCTCTAGACGGGGGGCTGCCGTGCCACTGCCAGATTCGTGTGGCACCCCGCTCAGCACGCCTGCAGCACCGAGGCTCAGCGAATGTACAGAAAAGGCTCCGTGCGGCACATTACCTCTTCTACATGGCAGCACCCACCATTTTCTGTGTGGAAGATAATCACAGGGTTTGTGGGGAGTCGACTTTGCACAGGTAGAGTGATTACAGAGAAGTATTTTAAGGCATTGCTTATTCTCGCCCAAAGGCCCGTGTCTGCATATGTGTTTGTTAGCGTAAACAAAATACATCAAAAACCACTGGTTGGATTTCAGTGAAGCCATAATAAATGAATCACTGGATGAACATCCACAACTGACAATTCCAGATGGCCTCAGGATGCAATCATTCAATATTTAAGTAAGCTGCAATGGTTTTATTCTGATCCGGTTTTTTTCCAACCTTTATCCAACCCTGTGGAACTTATGACTGATTGCATTTCATAGAAGCAGAGCCCGGCCAAATAATTTGTGTTTGGACCCTATATGCAGTGTGCTTTATTAAAGGGGGGTATTGTGTATTTTCCAGGCACATACAGTAGTTCAATTCTATACCATAATCAAGTAACTATGTTATGAAAATACTGTATTTATAAAAAATAAAATTCTTTGCATCACAGTCTATCTAAACACCTTTAAATTGGCCTCTGTCTATTTAAGAACCTTCTACCATTTCAAACACTCCCACTTCAGCACGTCTTCACAACAATGCTTCATGTTGGCGTAGGAGCATTGTGTTTTGTTGTAATCAAAGAAGCAACATTAAATAAGATCAGTTTTTGAAAATGCCAACTTAGAATACAGTTGAACCTTACTGGAATGATTCCACGTCGAACCCAGAAAGTACGTTTTCTGAAGAAAAGGAGCGAGTCGAGAGGCTCTTACAAAACCTTTCAGTTTGGTAACATAACTTTTTTGGTATTTATTCAATGAAGGCACTTTTTAATTTGAAAATGACTGGATTGAGAAATAGCAATTGTTGTTGTCGCTCTCGGGAGCTCCCTTAGGGACTCCTCCAAGGAGGAGCTTTGGGTAAATAGGCGGAGCTTTTTACCAGCAAGCGTTTAGGTACCTCCACATGGCTACAGGAGATTCAGGGATCTCTCAATCATAAATGAGTCAAAGCAACCCTCTAGGGGTAGGGTATGTTTTTGACGAGGGAATGACATAACATGATATAAATCTCAAAAATTCAATTTTGCACAATAGCCCCTCTTTAAAATGTGACCAAACAATGAGGAGATACTTCCACGTTCTCCTTGTTATGCTCTCCATTCTTGATTGAACCCTGCAACACTTGTTATCACGTTACACACAAGCCGCCGCATCAGGAGGACGTAAGGTCACAGGACATCGCTACCATTTGACACATCACCGAGAGGAGGGCGACAAAAGTAGCAACCATGTTTTGATGAAGTGCTGTTTGTGCAGAGCATACAAAACGACTACTGCACAGGCTAGCAGGTGCCAAAGCAAACATACAGTTTGTGTGTGCTGCGCAGCTAAAGTTGTGCCTCAACTCTATGCGTCCCTCAGAGGATTCAGTCTAAAGATATACAAATTGATTCAGAACATAAAACAGTTTTATAAGCCTGCGTCGAATTCTGAATGCAACAACAACAAAAAAAGTTCACAAAAGTCAAACAAATCATGATGTTGGAAGGTATTTTTTGTTTTTGCAGATGCTGAAGCATTTCCAGAAAGAAATCCAGCTTCCTCAAGTTTACATTCCCTTTCCAAGTACTGAAAACTGAAATTAGATTGTCTACCAAAAGCACACTCAAGAAATAAAACAAACTTAGCAATTATCTAAAGATATTTCAATTTTAGTTGTCGTTAGGTCTGACTGGTGTAGATTTTTAATGGTTTCAATCTGTCACAGTTATGCTGAACTAATGTTGGAGCAGAGCTGCAGTGAAAAACAATCAAATTTTCTGATAACTGCTGAACAAGCAGCTGTTAGCAACTTTCTATAAATCACACCAGGAATAATATTTTAGAGGGACTCTACAAAATAAAACCCCAAAACATCACACCCCATTATGTTGCTGACACGTTTTAGATCCAGTCATATTTAAGAAAGGCTTTTCAGAGTCAAATGATGGCCAAAACAATTTAAAAAAAGGTTGTTATAAACTGTAACACTTTAAGATTTATTCATCCCCTCAGGCTGTTCCTGTAACTCACTCAGTGTCCAGCAGTAAGATGTGAACTGAAGCAAACAGGTTTTGTGTAATTCCCTAAATTTCGCCACGTTTTAAGGTTGAACATACAACATGCTGCGATGACTCAAGGAGCAAGTTGTAAAATAAATGGCATTTATGGAGTAATTTCAACAGTTCCTCCTTCACAGGCAGCCCCATTAAAAGGTCTAATAGTTACAGCGTGTTGGTCTGCATTACAAGGAAGGAAAGTCGTGAGATTTCATTAACTTTACTGACTGTGGCAACTCTTTTAAAACTGTGATTATTAGTTTACTCCCAGAAGTAATATGTAAATAATGTATGCTGATGTTCTGAATATCATCAACAAATATGAAGTGAAAAGCTTTGGCTCACTTCCATAACAGCGAGGCAAGAACATTTTTTATTGAACAGATTGCTCATAATGTAGTTTTTGCCAAACAATTGTTCATTTATATTTGTTATAATGGTGCAAAAGGTTTCTGAAAATGCAACAATAACACAGACATTAATTAGTTCTGAGGAGTGTTTTCTGCCTATTCTGGTGGCTAGGAGTCTGAAAAATAGCTTTTGCTTTATTTTTTGTTTTATAGTAAAAAGGAAATAAGGCTCTAGTCCTTGACAGTGATGTGCTAACATTAGAGGCCAACATGTCAGGCATGTTTTAAAATTCTGTCTGGAAATTTAAATGACCACAAGACATTTTGAAACTATGCCAGCTTGAACGTTGCCTGGACAAAATGTTCTGTATTCAGATGCTGGACTGCGGGAAATGATGAGGAAATAATTACTGGAACAAAAGTTTGATGGATCAGAGCAGCTTGTATAATATATGCATACATTTGTGTGCATAAACATCTTTTTGGATGGTGATTAGCCTCCAGGAGCTTGAGGGTTCTGCACTGAGTTGTATCTGTTTTATGACTCCAGTCTTCTGGGGAGGAGGAACAATAAAATCTCCAAGGTTGTTCCAGGAATCTGCTGGAGCAACTCGTCCAGTTCAGAAGTCGTATCATCCATGTTTCACCATTTTATGTCTTTTCTCTTTTAATTCTCGTTATGCTGTTGTTAGCATTGTTACATTAATCTAAAAAAAGTTGATAAGGTCTTCTGGAGGAGTTGAAAATGTTTAATCTCTTCTCCAAGAGACTTCTTCAGTCTTATAAGCAGTCCCTCTACATGCTGGACAAACAGGTTTAACAATGACAATCAACATAGTTCATTAAAACCAACCATTAGGGCCCTAATTGTTGCCTATTGTTCACAGAGGGCTGAGTCATCGCAATAACAACATTATAAAAGGGGGACAACGGTGTCCACGATGTTTAACAACAGCTTTCTTTACTCCTCTTTCAAACTAGCATTCCTCTCTATCAAGGATCTATCTTCATCCCTGAAAGAGTGACAGCTGGCCTGTAGATGAGTGTAAACTGTGGAGTCCTGGCCTGTAGATGAGTGTAAACTGTAGAGTCCTGGCCTGTAGATGAGGGTAAACTGTAGAGTCCGGGCCTGTAGATAAGTGTAAACTGTAGAGTCCTGGCCTGTAGATGAGGGTAAACTGTAGAGTCCGGGCCTGTAGATAAGTGTAAACTGTAGAGTCCTGGCCTGTAGATGAGGGTAAACT
>NW_013953212.1:48458-66665 GCF_001266775.1 Austrofundulus limnaeus
TGTATGTATGTATGTATGTATGTATGTATGTATGTATGTGTGTATGTATGTATGTATGTATGTATGTATGTATGTATGTATGCATTTATATTTATACCCCTAATCCACTTGCTTTGCCTTATTTGTTTAAAGTTTTTGAAAATTCACTGCACTTTTTTGTACAAAACAGTACCTGCAAAATGCTTTAAATATATTTGAGTCATGATTACATTTTGTGCATAATAATGAGATTAATCAAGAATTCAATGCGTTTTTATTGCCATTCCAAATGAATGCAAACAAGGGACGAACAAATAATAGATGCTGAGGTCGCTGTTGTTGGCAGTGAAAAAAAAACTAAAAAGAGATAAGCAATAACAAAATAAAAAGTAAAAATGTACATAGTGTGCATTGTGCACATGGTGTTTTGCAACACACAAATGCACACATTCAGCCATAGTGGCGTAATAGTTTCTAAAAAAAAAAACAAGATTAATCTCGATTATTCGCAAAACTATTTTGAGAAATTTTAATCTAATCCCAGCATTAACATCAGGACTAAACTAGATGTTAGTTTCAAGTTATTTTAGTGAACGCTGTGGAGATTTCTTTCTCTATCCAAACGGAATAAACAAATTAATCTGCATCTGCATGTAGTTTAAAAGTTGTCCAGGAAGTTGGCATCAAACTTATTTAAATAAGCAACTATTGACAATTGAAGAAACCTCACCAGTGTATCAGAAATACCTTTTTTTTTTCCACAACTGGCACGACATTTGATCTTTTTAGAGGTCATACATCAGGCTCGGGCAAAAACACAGAGCGATGAACACATTATTCTGAGAACATCTCCTTTGACGATGCCCATCTATTTCGATAATCAGTTGACTATTGTGCCAGTGCAGCCGCTAAAAGGGGGGCCGGTGATTTATTAGGATTGACCAATTTTGAGTCACATCATGTGCTGCCTTGTGAGGACAAACAGAGGCGTGACTGGCGGTGCAGTCAGGCATGTTATCAAATGCCCAAGCTTGATTAACGGCTCATCAACATGCAGAATTAAACAGTCTGGCTAAACGCTACCCCTTTACCCCCGACGTTACACACTCGTATAAAAACCCCCATCTTCCTGCAGGGATTTAAATAAACTTCAACACATTCTCTCATGGCAGAGAGTTTCAGATAGTTCAATGAAAAAAATGTACAGTTTCCTAATAAGACACTGAACAAGTTTAATATCAAAGCCACAGAAAATAGACACAAAGAGCTTCGAATCACATTTCAGTACAGTAAGCACTCCATGCTGAACCAGTGGGAGACACCAAAAGATATAGTGCGGACACAACAACTCTTATCATGCATATTTAATGAGAATCATGCAGACAAAAGGAGGAAAAAAGGAGGGAGGTTGGACTACGTGGTGCTGAGTGTCACTTTATGTGACACAAAGCAGCTCGAATGATTCACTTCTAATAAAAACAAAATAAGAATATGTGTTTCACATTTCAACTGGTCTTGTTTGTCTGTTCTGTCCAAACTCCCTGATTAGGTGGAGCTGGTGGATCTTTATCATTTTTGAAGAGATTTAATTAATGTCTGAACCGTTTTCCTCCAGCCTTGCTCTCAAGCATGAATATTCATACAAATGCTTCGCTGTTATTTGACGGAGCTGGCTGGTTTTTGCCACGCATCAAAGTCAGACACATCAGTAATGAAATAAAAAAAGAAAACTTTTTTGTTTTAGACATCAAGTCCAGTGTTTCTAACTGACGATGGGTGAAAGTCGGCTGCTTTGAACGCTCACAGCGGAGTGCTCAAGTATGTCACTTGCAGGCCACCGTTACATGCAGGCAACAGGATAGAGGATCCGGGAGGACAGGGGTCACCGGGGGACAGACTGGGGTCGGGTGCCTCTACTTTCCTTGTGGGGGACTCGGGCTTCTCTGGAGCCTGTGTCACACAACTATCAGCAACAGCAGCAACAGCAATGCTGAAGGGAGTGGAGCGGGAGACAAAGAGCAGTTACTTCGGCATCAGAGAGAGAGAAAGAAAGACAGATTAGCAAGGAGGGAGGAAGAGACAGAAAGCAATGGGAGCGGTAAGAGTCTGTGTGATTCATCTCTCTTCAAAAGGCACTGCAGACAGAGGAGTGAGATTTCTGGGACTTAATGTTGGATCTGCAACCTCCAAAACTACACAGCAGGAGGAGACCAATAACCTGTCAGGATGGCAGGGGGGGATTTTTAATGTATTCACTTCAATTTTCAGAGTTGATAAAGGCTCTTGTGCACCCTCAGATGGATTCTGTAGCACCCTAACCCAGTTGTTTAGGCAATTTTCCAAGCTCCTGCCCACAGAAGGATCATTTCCAAGGGAACAGGGTTTGGATCTTGAGAATACTTAAGAGCATCATGGAAACCTTGGCAACCACTGAGCCATTTGCTGTCGCTGTGTGTTTAAAATAATAGCTTCAATCTTTTCTGTCTTCGTTTGGAGCAGATTTCTGTTCGATGATCCTGGAAGGTTGTGATAACACAAGAAGTTAATTTAGATTTTTCACAGCTCCGATGCTTCTTGTTCTGCTCTTAGTGGTTGTTTCCCCCCCCCCCCCCCCCCGTGAGTGTGGGCAGCAGCTGGCAATGTTAAAAACTGTCATGGCCTCTGGTTTGCAGGCACAACAGAATCACTTAGCTGGCTGGAGGTGGAGTTGCAGAAGTAAACAAAACCCGTGTTAAAAGGTCCCTGAAGTTGCCGTCAACAGCAGTTCTTGCAAACATAATGCAATAAAATAAATCTTTTTTCCCTTTTTGTTCTAAACAATGACTAAACTATATCGCTTTGCAAGATTCAGACCAAAGTAGATCAATATTTGAATCATCGTGCACCGCTGATAATGCTAAGCTGCATGGATTCTGGGCGAGCCTGCCTCCAAATCCAGCCATCAGATTACTAACAGGCTCTTCATGATTTCAGATTAAATAAATTTGCATAATTCTCTGATGAGTTTCTCAATAAAAATTTAAAAGCAGCGCAACCTCTGGATCTGCAGCCTGATTAACAATCCTGAAAAATCTGTTTGACTTTAAGATCAAAAGCATCCGGTGCAGGTGAAGAAGAGACGGATTCATTTCCCTGCAATCAGTCCTGATTAGAACAATGGTGTTTCTGCTCAGATCAGCCCGTATTACAATCAGGAAGCTTCTTGTTAGCTATAATCATCGATTCCATGTGCTCTTCAAACTGAAGACGATTTTTTTCTCCTTCCTTTATTGCTAATATAGGTGTAATTATTGTGTTTTAGTGGAGGAGCCAAAGAAAACGAGAGTATTCACTCCCAGGATGAACGGGAATGAAGCGACACACACACACAAAAAGTGTGCCGCTCTTATCGAAGTGTTTTTCTCCTGTGGACTGACAAGAGTGCACACCTAATCTTGCAACATGTCCAGCCCCCCCCCCGGCAATATTCTGTGGTGCGAGCCGGGTACTCACAGGTCATTATCTGTCTCGGTGCGAGTCTTCTGCTGCCGCCGATGGACCATGAAAACAGTAACAGCCACACCGATGATGAGTCCAATGGCAACAACCCCTCCAAGGATCCCGATAACACCACCTGGGGGACCCTGCGCCATTGGTTTCTCTGCAGACAAGAAGAAGGAGAAACCATTATCAGGCTGGTCCTCCTTGAGTAACTGATGGAGCCAGGTTGGGGGAAAAAAGGCAAAACACAAAGAAACCAGCAGAGAGGGGAACAAAAGAATAATGCAACACTCTGTTTTTAAAACATGTTTGAGGCTTTTTTATGACAGGAAAACGTTTTGTTGTAAAAGTCCAGACCTATAAACTGCCTCATGTCAAACATTAAAGCAGAAATGTCTCCAACAAAACAATAGAGTTTTGGAAAAGGAAAATCTTTTGACACAGCTTTTTTTTCCTGGCTTCAGACTTTCTGTCAAAAAGAAAAAAAAAACATCCAAATACTATTTCTGGACACTTATTTCAGTGTGGGACCATTGTCCTGCATGACTTGGCACGGCATGAATGCAACACTGTTGTGGACACTCTGCAGCTGCTGTCACTGCTGCATTTTTAATGTGTGCTCCAGTAACTGTTCAAAAGAAGCCTAAATTGATTTGGATTTGACAGTCAACCCAAATAAGAGCACGACAAACCTGATGTTTTCTGGAGTCTCTGCTAATAAAACATATATTTCCAGTGTTGTTCAAACATTGAAGCTCTTTCTGCAGAAGGTAAACATGGAAAAGTTGGTCTACAAATGTCACTTTGGCTGACTAATGAAGGAGACACAGAGGTCTGACTCGATACAGTAAACACCACAGATTGTTGATGTTACTCAGTGCGCTGTGTTCCCCCGCTCCTCCGCTGCTGAAAGGTACTCATTAAAAAAACGTGACAGGGATTGCAATTAAATTCAAATATTCAGTGGCACCTATGCTGCAGAACATGGATTGGTCTTATTTAAAATGAATTGAAGCACAAGAAACCAGACATGGTAATTTATTGTAAAATACTAAACTGCACCATGTAAAATGTTAGAAAAGCTGCACAGCTTAACGTAAATTACTGTAAAATGCAGGAAAAGGGCACAGCCTCAAATGAAAGCAGCATCGCCTACAAGAATGACATGAAAACTAGATACCACATGGCAAGAAACTATTGTCTTTATATTTACAGGTCCTTGAGGTACTACAGATGAAATCTAGCCTGCATGTTCTGTCCTTTCTTAAATAAGAAAACAACAACAAACAACAACAAGAACATAGTGGCAGCATATACGACCCATGAACGCAAAGCACCGATGCACCAGAACTCACCAGAACAGATTTTTTTTTTTGGGGGGGGGGGGGGGGCTATTGTCTGTCCAGACACCCCCCTTTTAGATGGAGCCCCTCCTCAAATATGGGGTCTATCGTAAAACAACTGGCGGACGCAGTGAGGGATGGACTCATCTACAGTCCTGCAAAATTTCATGTTGTTCATTTCCGTGCTACGGTTGACCAAAAATCACTTAAAGGGCCAATATTATGTGTTTCTCAGGCACATATTTAAATACTATACCATAATAAAGTATCTATGTCACCTTTAGTTGTTATTAAAATGCTTTTTTATGTTTAAATAGAAAATAAACTAATCTTCTCATCACTTCCTCTTCTAAACGCCTTGAAATTGGCCTCTGTCTCTTTAAGAACCACCTTTGCTTCCCATTTCAGTGCGGGGTGGGGGGGGGGTAGTTATGATGCTGTTTACTTGGCATCTGAAAATACATTTCCTCAAAGGTATTTTAAATCTGAAAAGAGCGTCACTGAGTGAGAAGTAGTGGAGCTCAGCAGAGTTTAAGTTTCACTTTCACTTTCACCCGAGAGCCTGCAGGAGTCATGGGCGGGGTGTGTGGGGAGGGGGGAGGGGGTGCGCTCTGCCATGAGGAAGCTCGGCTTAAAGACACGTCTCAGGGGCGTTCCTGGTACTAAAAGGTGTTTCTGGTCCCCACCTGTTGTTTTGCTCCTCAGCATGGCTTCCTAAAAACGCTGCAGGATTTCTCAAACATGCATGAGTCAGAGCAAGGCTTCAGGCATGTTTTTTTTGAGAGTATAACATTATAACATGATACAAAACTCAAAAAAGTTGAATTTACATGATATTGCCCCTTTAAGAAAAAACAAAATAAAAATAAATAAATAATAGAAACAGGATGAAAGCATTATGAACTCCCACTTCACATGCGGGGGCTCATAATAATTCAGTTCTACTAAATTTATCGGGGTGCAAAAAAGACAGATTGGAACTGGACCACAGTTCACCATTCATGAAAAGTTTTAAAGGGACAATCAGAGGGTATCTCTCTGCCAGTGGAAGGAGAAATGTAAAAAGAGAACTTTTTCATGCTGATCTAAAATATTTTAACTAAACTTAATGAAAGAAATTAGATTAATTATCATCTTTTTGCACAAAAGGCCTGTTGATGTTATTTGACGTGTTATGAACAATGAATCTGGTTGCATGTGATCCGAACACATAAAACAATCAAAGATTCATCTGTTGTCACAAAGATATAAAGCTCAATGACTGCTGGTCCCATGTGAGTCCCCGCTCCTGTTTCAGCTAATGTCAGGTTTGACTAAAATAGACGAGCGATCTTTTTTTAGAAGCATAAAGAGTTTTTATTTTCTGCAGGAAAAAAAAACAGCTCTGGTGTCTGTTTCCTTTGACAAGAGCAATTAAAGCTGTCTTTTTAAACACATGCTGGGGACTAATCAATGGATTCGAGCCTGTCCTGATGGGACGCCGCAAAATCTCACTATCTTTCAATTTGAAAAGAAAAGCCCATCTCCTGCCCTCATGATGTCTCCATTATTATTTGTCCGTCCCTCCCTACAGTGACAGGACAAGGCCCCGCTCCCAGGATGCCACTTCTCAACAGCCCCCGCTTGGTTGATTCACTGCTCATAATGATGGATACACAGAGGACCACACACCACACAATGGCGAGCACGTTAGCCCACCTTGTAAAAAGTGCCCTCTGCCTCCGAGTCAGAGATTATATGTCGTGTTTGTCAGGATGTCATGTCAAAGTCGCTGCAGTTGATCTAATTTTCGGTCTTTTCACTCCTAAAAAGTCTCTCCATGTCAACCTCTCGCACCATGAGGAAGTAAATAGTTTCTTTTGTCGCCGCACACACATTGCTTTTGATGCGCCTCAGTCAGAATCCTGTGGAATGGCTTTAAAGTGAGACGCTGCTGCAGTGAGGCTGCAGATAAACCACAACTCCTACTGTTGTCTCATCGAGCCACGTAGTGAAAGCCAGTGGGCTGAATTTCATGGTCCTAATGCAAATGCCAGACACAATAGCGTGTTGCATAACACTAATACGCAGAGGAGTGGACTAGATCAGAATGCAATTTCCCTGTTGTGGAGCCGTGGGCACAGGATTTACACTGTCACCTCCCTACACATGATGCTGGGGGAACCATCTGCTGCACAGTCAAAGCGCTTTGGCTGCTTCTTATGTGGCTGAAGACTCATCAAAAATTCAAGCTTTAATTTTCTCTACACGAGTCCGACATTAAAGCGTCGCCACTCCTCGCGTGTTCGCGCTGTTTGTTTTCTGGCACCGTTTTGCGAAACGTTGCGGTCGCAGGTGTGGATGGCAGCGAGTTTTCTGCATGGCGAAACAAACATCAGAGTCTACGCACCTCTAGTCTCTGAGCATCTACAGTTGTGCTGAGCTGGGGGTAATTTTATCACAGAAGCTTAGCCTTTCTGTGGTATATGCAGCCAACAGCACACCTTCAAATTCAATTAACCTGAGAAAGATAGTCCAACTGTAGCTGATAACTGGTGCCTGACCATTAAATTACTGCAGAGAGCCTGTGCAGGGGAAGGAATTAAGTGTGAATTAGGAACCCTCGTGGTCCAACTACAAAGGTCAGTTCTGTTAAATAAAATTTCTTCATCTTGACTCTCAGTGCATGAATTGTTGATGACATTTTTAAATTTAGAATGAAGGAAAAGAGGAACTCTTCTTAAAAAAGCACTTTTTCATGTCGTGAACTCGGCTTCGAGATGAAAGCAGCGGAGAAGCAAAGTTATTGAAAAGTGTGTTAATAAGAGTGGAGTTCAAGTGTCCAGGAAGCGAAAGGAGCTGACGTTAAATGAGTCCTTGATGTCTTAATAGCTGAACTCAACTCTTCTCAGACTCAGTACCGTGGCCCTGACATTTAGTAGCAACTAGAACTTCCTCTCTGTGATTCCCTGCAGCGAGAAAACCGAGAGATTTGTCTTTTCGAACGAGCGGTTGACTGCTAATACTGAAGTAACTAAGTGTGGTGTCTGGATCCATGTTTTCACACCACCAGCAGGTCAGAACCACAACTTCAGGCGCTTCTCATCAAACCCAAATTAAAAACTAACACTCATGTCTTATAAAAGGGAGAATCTGTCTTATTTCAGCACACAACATGCAGCAAAACATGCTGTATGAACTTGTTAGCAATAATCTGCAACATATTACAGTTAAGTGGTAATTTTAGGCTTACTGTTGGGAAAATATCATTATTATGATTCCCATATACAAAGTGGGTCATATTGTTTTCGTACTGTTTATTTATTTATTTATTTATTTATTTATTTATTTATTTATTTATTTATTGTAAACCACATCACAGAAATGGCTGCACCGATCAACATGAAATTTGGCAGGAATGTAGATGTGTCCGACCTACACTGCGCCAGCCAACAGTTTTACAATAGACCCCACACTTGTGGAAGGGGCTCCATCTAAAAAGGGAGAGTCTAGACATACAAAAATGCTTATAACTCAAAAACGTTTCAACATAAGAGCTTCAGATTTTGTGTTGTTCATCTCTGATGAAGCGCTATCCATCAGGTCTACCAATGAGCCCCCCACCTCACCCCACCCACCCACCGGACACCCACCCCACCCAAAAAAAGGGATGTCCGGGGATACAGAATTGCTTATAACTCTTATAATTTTCTGGGTATTTCAACTTATTGTCATTCTGTCCACATAAAAAAAAAAACAATGTGATTTTTGTGTTTCTTCTGTCTCTGGTCGCCAATCTCTGAGTTAAAACCACGAAAATGGTTATTTGCAGAAACATAAATGATTATGGACGGAATTTCTAGGCGCAGCCGAGGTGTTGAGGGGATCCGTTTTGGTGGTCTTTGGATCGCATCTCTGCTTTTTGCGGATGATGTGGTCCTGTTGGCTTCATCYGAACGAGATCTGCAGCTCTCGCTGGAGCGGTTCGCGGCCGAGTGCGAAGCGGCCGGGATGAAGCTCAGTGCCTCCAAATCCGAGGCCATGGTCTTGAGCCGGAAAAGGGCAGAGTGCCTTCTCCGGGTCAGGGGGGTCGTCCTGCCTCAAGTGGAGGAGTTTAAGTATCTGGGGATCTTGTTCACGAATGGGGGAAGAAGGGAGCGGGAGATCGACAGGCGGATTGGCGCAGCGTCTGCTGTAAAGCGGGCGCTGTACCGGTCCGTCGTGGTGAAGAGAGAGCTGAGTCAGAAAGCGAAGCTCTCGGTTTACCGGTCGATCTACGTTCCTACCCTCATCTATGGTCATGAGCTTTGGGTCATGACCGAAAGAACGAGGTCCCGGATACAAACGGCCGAAATGGGTTTCCTCCGCAGGGTGGCTGGACTCTCCCTTAGAGATAGGGTGAGAAGCTCAGTCATCTGGGAGGGACTCAGAGTAGAGCCGCTGCTCCTCCACGTCGAGAGGAGCCAGTTGAGGTGGCTCGGGCATCTGGTAAAGATGCCTCCTGGACGCCTCCCTGGTGAGGTGTTCCGGGCACGTCCCACCGGGAGGAGGCCCAGAGAAAGACCCAGGACACGCTGGAGGGACTGTGTCTCTCGGCTAAACCCTGTGAACAACCTGTTCCTCTCCTCGCCTGTGGGGGCGCTGCACCAAGAACCACTGAAGGAATCAACACAAAAACCTCAAAAGAAGACACTGAGCGCAACTTCCTTCTTCACAAGATGTAAACAAACATGGAGTGATGTCAGATTTTATTGGGTGTAGGATCAATTTTTTGTTTTCATCAAATGTGTCAAACAAACACTTCAACAATGAGCTCAGCACAAGAGGAAGATGAGGCAGAACCGTGGAGAATATTATTTTCAACACAAGGCAGCTGAGCTCTGTATGAGGCAGTGTTCACCAAGTACGAGCGTATCCAACTTCACCGCAGTGATGTTCACCTTATACAGACATCCAGGTATGTACAAGATATGATAACTTTATTACTGTTATTACTCAGAATGACCTGTGTAATAGTCCACTTCTGGCTTTTGGAGGGGTCTCCGGTCCTCTTGGTGTTCACACGTGCAATCAAACCACACCAGAGTTTACTTCAAACTTACAGAAACCTAGGTTTGGAGGCGGACCAGAATTCGCTTTTTTGGTCCGAATGAGTTTGATTATGCATTCACACACCCTCAAACAAACCAGACTTTCAAGGCAAATAAACTAGAGTTCTATTAAAGTGGACTAAGTTAAACATTACAATATGATTAGCTATAAAAATGCAGCATAGTGTTTTTACAGAGGTCCAGCAGTTTTGTTGCAGGTAGGAATAAGAGTATCACACATTCAGTCCATCACCATCTGAGATTATGTTTTCAACAACTTGTCTATGTGTGTCTTTTATCACAAACAGATAGATCAGCATTGAATACAACTAATAAATGTCAGATATCCTTTGATTTCTCAAGTAAAAAAAATAAACCTGTAGAAAACCCTGAAATCAAAGACTGCAGTTGAGTCTGTCAGTGGAAAAACTGCACGTCTTGAAGCTGCTACTGAAAGAACCGCTATTGATTTACAATAAGTCCAACGCAGCCATCCATGCAGCCATGCTGTCCCTGTGCTGCCAGAACACCACTGCGGTGAATGTAAGATGACAAACCTGACCTTGGCTCTTTGTAGCTCCTCTGATGTGGTGAAAACTTTTATTCTCTCCAGCATTCATTCATCTGCACTGGATCTGTGTGCTATTGTTGTTTTTCTTTGGTGCGCAGTATTCACACACACTAGGCCTTCATGCAGTCCTTTGTCAGCTATAGGCTTTGTAGTATTAGGTTTATGTCAGCTGGTGGCTAACGGGGAATCAGATTTCCCTGACTATTCATCAAGAAGGCATCATTGGCTGAGCGCAGCGTCAACACAGCAGGCGCCTGTGTTTTCTGCAGAGTTCAGACACACAGCCAGCCAGAGGTCTCCCGGGTTTTGGAGGGGCGGAAACAATGAATAAGTGCTTTATAATGTTTTTTATTCCCCAGGCATACTCGTATGGATTCTGATGCATGCCTTCAGTAAGGCCAGAGTGAAGCAGAAGCGATCGATGATTGGCCCTTTTTTGACTAAATGCACACCACATGTGGGCTGACCCAGCAGTCCACCACCATGGCTGCTTCAGTTAAACCCCGAGCACCGGTGGCAGATAAAACATGTGTGCGCTCATGTTTCAGTCGACCATTGAGCATGTTAGTCACACATACCAGAGCGGGAAGGGTTCAGGTAGGGGGGGGGTCAGAGGTTGAACATTTTCCAGCTGGAGCGGACCGTGCCATCTCCAACAGCCAATCTGTCACAGATCGCAGGCAATGCAGGACTTAACTGGAAGCAGGTTTAGTTCAGGGGGATCACTGCCACGTACCTGCTGAGGCCCAGTGTGCACCATCAAGCGCTGGCACAGTCAAGACAACTCACGACTTAATGATGTCATTAAATGTAAAGTCACCCCCGGCGATGCGATAAAAGACAGGCGAAAGGCAGTGCATTAAAACGGAGGCGTCACACTGATGGAATTAAGAGGACATTTTTGTAGTGGTGTTTTGTAAAAAACGGCCCAGGCATTAGTCTGATCCTATTCCAGGAATGGCTCTAGCTCCTGGCGCTTTTTCCTCTATCCCATCAGAAATTGTAATTGCTATCTCCTCCATGGGGGCCAGGAAACTTTCCAGCCATACTGGGGAGTTTTCAAGTGGACAGATTGAGAGTCTGGCTTCAAACCAATGCCAGCTCCAAACCACCAATGCCAGTCTTAGACAACCACCTGTTCCAAAAACCACATTGACTGTTTTTTCTGCCTCGACCATCACAGTGTAACAGTCAAGCTTACTTTTATCTCTTTTGCTTGTGAGCTTTGTCGCTACCTTATGTGGAAGAAAATACCCAGGCTGTTAGTAATTTATCAGTGGGAGATTTTTTTGCCAAACTTTTTCCACATTGGGTAAATTCTGCAGGCTCAATAAAGAGAACGAAACACGGTTTAATAGAGTTCATAAATCTGTGTTTCATGCTGCCAACTCCAAGTGGTACATGGCGCTTTGTCTCCCTCTCCTCCCCCCCATGCTGAGTCGCTAATCTCGTTAAAGTTCACTGTTTCCACAGCTCTGTCCTCTGGGGAGGCGGAGTTCTTGATGTCATCTTCTTTTCCGCAGCAGTTTACCCCTCTGGAGGGGTCTGCAGCTCGGTTCACCTGAATTCACACCGATGGTTTTGTTTCTTCACCAGCTCCTGTGTTAAAAGGGGCCGACGCTGAATGAGGCAGGGAGGCTGTGATTTGAGGTGGGATTGCTGTTGGACATCACTCCACTGAGGGCAGCACTTCATTAAATCCAAATTGTCAACACATGGGGTGTGTGTACTGAGACGGAAGCAGGCTCTTTATAAACTGAGCTATTGTGCGCCTGCTGGGCTGCCATGAAAAACACCTGAGCTACACAATTTAATATCAGTTTTTTTTATTTTACCATCCTTTCCACTTTTATTTACACTTTTACATTTCATAAATGACAGTAGGAACCAACAGAGCTGTAGATGGATGTCACTGTGGTGGCTGAATAAGTGCCTGCTGAGCCATTCTGCTTCTGTTTATGGCCACTTCAGTTTCTGCGTAAACAGTTGGAGACACTGTAATACATTAAGGCAATCTGGGGGAGTAATCACCAGCCTTCAGTAATTAGGAAAAAAAAAACAACAACAACAAAAAGCCTTTCTTTCTTTCAAAGAATGCTTATTGCCCGCTGTCTGTCATGACAAAGATTTGTTGAGGATAATGCTCAGCTATTACCATTTAACTAAAGTGGGCAACAGAGCTGGCCCGAGACAATTTGGTGCCGCGTACCAAATTAATTAGTTTTGTCTTTGGTATTACTTTTATTTTTAGAAACCAGGTTGTCCAATAAAAATACTTACAATATAAATCATTTGAAACCAAACACCAGACGTCTACCTCATACCTGCCAACATCTGCTGACATCATGAGGAACACCTGTTCATGTTAACCAGCAACATGTGGAGTGAAGCAGTTCTAGGGGGGGTTCAGGGGTATGCTCTAATCAAATGCATTTTCCAGCCATCTGAAGAGCATTTTTTGATTAATAAAACATAAAATCAGTACTTTGTGTAGAAGACTGAAAATAATAACTGAAATTTTCTTTATCGTTATTTTGTTTCTATTTCCGCACTGAGCACCAGTAGTTAGTCTTGACTGCATCATGTGATACTTTTATCATGAAATATCCTCTGCATTATATAACACCTCATGTAGTAAAAAAGCAGCTGAGAAACATGAACAAGTCACCCTCAAAAACTTGAGTTACCAGTGATTATTCTACAGACTGAATCAACCAGACTCTGATAAAGTTATCCACTGCCAAAAATGTCCATCTAACCAAGTTTTATATTTATCTTATATCCTAATCAGCCAAGAAAATCTTTTTGATCTTGTTTTAGACTGATTTACTAAGCAAAAACAGAATGTGTAAGATTAATAGTCTTGTTAGCAAAACGTGTACGATTATTTGTCTTGTTAGCCTAGAAATTTGACTCAAATTAAGTGAAAAAATCTGCCAATGGAGTAAGACAGTTGCACTTGGTAAGATTCTTGACATAAGAAAAAACTGAGTTAATTTAAGTGATTTGAATCTTTTTTTTTTTTTTGGCTGGATATAGATTTTAAAATTTGTTTAGATGGACAGTTTTTGCAGAGTAAAATATTTATTTTACATGTATTTTTGCTTCACTGACACACTGTGAAGTTACACCTCTATACAGCAGGTGGCGATGCACAGCTTTAAACTGTATGCAAGGAGACGAAAAAGGATTTTTGTCCTGCTAGCATTGCCTTAAGTAGATCAGGCAGGTGGTTATGATAACGGCTCCGCCTCCTGCATGAGAACGACTCCACCAGAGCATCAATGGTCTCATCTTAAACCCGTGTTCCGGCTGGTTGAAATGAAAAATGATTACAATCATTTTTTTTAAGCTGATAAGTCAAAATCTCTAGGAGGAGTTTGTTAAAGTTTGACGCCATTTTGTGTATTAATGTTAGCACACACAAATGGTCCAAAACAACATCGCCCTTTTACATTTAGTGGCAAATGATGAAATAAAAACCATTTGTCTCAATGCTAAAAGTTGTACCGCTCAGCGTCTGGTTCTGGTTCAGCTCTGACTCTGGTGAGGCAGATGAATCAACAACAAGCAGCAAACAAATCATCCTGTGTGAATATGAGAAAGTGGGATGCCAAGCTGATCCTGATGCTGTCGTGAGGTATTACCTCCTGTGACAGCTCACATAACAACAGCTCTAATTAAAGAATGATTGGAAGGGGGTGGACCACTGCCTCCTAATGGGGGAATAAACCGCAGCATCTCTCCAGGAACTGAATTGCGTTCATTTATTAACTTTTGGGATGCCTGTAGCTGCTGTCACAAGGTAATAGCTTATTTTTAAAGCTACATAACTTTCTGCAGATTCTGCCCAGTGGTATGTACGCACAAGCAATTTAATTAGGAAAACCCCCACATATATTAATAATTAAAGACCTAGCAGACTTTGCAGAAATACATATTTCTTAGTGATTATGTCATAATTTTAAAGTAAGCTCTTTTGTTGAGAAACGACCGAGTTGTGGGTGTTGTGGACAAAACTTGATAATATGCACAATTTCATGCAATAATACCAGATGTCACACAAAGAATATGTTTTGGAAATGGCTCTCAGCTATAACCACGACGAATGTTATGGGGAGCCAAATGTAAAATGAAAGGTTAAAAAATTGCATATGTTTTTCATTAGTTAGCTCACTTTTTGAGTGTTAAACATTTTCCACTAACATTTTACTGTTATTTAACCCACTGTTCTTATATCAGCAAATTTTTACTAAATGTTAAATTTAAATGTTGAAAAAAATATATTTAAATATTGAATCCTAAATATATATGTTTAAATCTATAATTAAACCTTAAACATTGAAATTCACATTTAGATATTTTGGAATGGAACGCAGCCTTTGACGTTGGTGCTCGGCTCATGTTATGACATCATCATCCTGAGACGATGGCAACCGCTAGCGTTCCAAAGCAGCTAAAGCTTCCCTACAAGACATCAAAGTTGCAGTTATGGCTGATGTCTGAGCTAAACTTCAAACTGACGGACCACAGGGACCACCTGTATTGGTTTTTATGAACACATTTTGAATTTAGATTTTAAATATTTTCTTCAGCAGTGTTAGAAGCATTAGCAGAAGTTAGCATCAGATAACCAGGGTGATGTCATCATCCTGAGACAAACATCAACAATGGCAGATAATATTTGAAATCTAAATTTAGAATATATTTTTTAACATTTAGTAACAAGTAGCTAAATGTACGAACAGTGTGCTAAATAACAATAAAATGTTAGAAAAATTTTAACGCTTAAAAAGTAAATTAAATAATAAAGATATATTATTGAATTTTTTAAGCAATTAATTTAAGTGCCCCCATAAAATTTTAACTAAATATTTGTAAACTGAATGAGTTATAGTCATTTTTTTGTGTTGCTTAAAGCTGATCAGCAGTGGTGACCATCTTAAGTTGGAATCAATGTAAAGGTCAATCTGTAATATTGACTGAGTCACAGTCATTTCTGTGTGTTGTCATAAACCTGGAACAGGCTGTGGCTCTTTAAAAGAAGCTGGTGATACAGCACTCAGTTTGCTTTAGCAGCCACTCTCACACTCTCAAGCCCTTTTATGCTTCAGCTGAACTCCTGTATGTGTTGAATGTTAATTTAATGGCTGCTCGCTGCTCTAAACAGGAGGAACCAGAGAGTTATTTTTTATTTTTTTTGCAGACCCTACCTTCTTCTCTCTGCAAGCTAAATTACCTGTTTCTCTCTCTCTCTCCCTTACAAGCACCATGAGGTCACGGCTGTAATTTTCCTCTGCCTGGTTAAAAGCTGACGGAGCAACACACAGAGTCAGTCTGGATACATTCAAGAGGAGGTTTTCAATTTAGCAACACTTTGTCAGGGGGGAGAATCTGCAGACGCCGTCCCACCGGCCGTCCCCTTTTCGCTGCCCCCGCTGCTAAGCCAGCGTTTCATCTCCACAACTGTAAATGCATTCAAATAATCACTGTAAGACTGCACATTTGATCTGGAATACAATATATTTATATTCCTGGAAGAGGTTGTTTGTGTTCTCGCTGGAAAATTACCATTGATTCCTGGTAGACGCAGGCAGACCCCAGGACTTCAGGCAGGAATATGAATTTGCTCTTCAGCATTCGTTTGTGATGCATCGCTCCCCTTTATTCTCACTCTGATCAGCTTTCTTCTCAGAGCATTTCTTATTATCTCTTTATCATTCTTTTATATTTTAATGGGGGACCATTTGCTTCATTGGTAGTTATCTTCAAGTTTTTTTAGGTTTATATGACTGATATCACAAATAAGAAGAAAACACCTTGAGGGACAACAGATTATATTAGTATCTTGTGACAAAAAGTAAAGATTTCTTTGGTTTAAAATCAAAGGAATTAAATCAAGTAAACTGATGACTCTAGTAGCTCATTGCAGCTGTATGTCCGTATACATAAATGCCTTATAAGATTTAAAAAAAAGGCTAAAATATGGTTTAGCGTTTCTTGAAGGAAAGCATATCACTGTCAGGCTCAGAGTGTTGACTATCAGCTACTATCACTCCAAAATTTAGCCCAATATCTCTACAAAATAACCTTAGTAATAATCAAATAGTCTAAATAGTCTGCTCTTAAACGGTAATTCTGTTGCAGATTATTTGACGTAATAGTTGAGAAAACGTCATAGAACAGGCTGAAAAATCTGACCCTAGCAGAATATAAAGATATCTTTGCTGCACCAGGAGAGACTAAATTCAGCTTTTTGTCCTCCAAGTCGACAACAAAATGCATTTTACAGCTAAAAAAGTGCATTTTGCAGGATATGTCCCCTTTAACAGATTATGAAATGTACATTGTCTCTGTATTAAAAATAAACTGTTTAAACAGTTCTGTTAGCTGACTGTGGCAGCTTTCTTGAATTGGGTTGACTCCGAAAGGTAAAAGCTTATTTGTATGTTCAATAATCACTTTCTACTAGTTTGTTAAAAAAAATTCCCGTAGGATTTAAGACATTTTTTTAAACATGACAAACACCCAGGCATAAACATCACAATGTGCCTTCACCTTTCTGCAGCAGGTGATAATAAGCTACAGTGTAAATTACACAAAGGTTTTTATTTTTATTTTTATTTAGGAATATCAATCTGTGTAAAATTCTCTTTGCTGCAGATTTTAGCACATAGTCAATGCTTTTCACATCAGGGTAATACTCTAACAGGGGTAGATGAAATGATGCTAAAGTTATTAAAAATGTGTTTATTTCATTCCTTAAAATCATCGTCCTCATAATATTTTTCCTAAATTGCTTTCTCATAGAAATGTTGGATCAAGTTCAGGTTTCAGTGAAACATTATTACAGTAACTTGATGCTAAATTCTATTCTACGAGCCGTAATTAAGAAAAGACTGTTGGTTGAATACATTTTCACTGTCTGCACATTTTCCACACTGTCTCTGTGTTAATATTGCTAAATGTGAAATTATTAATCTAAGCAATTAATTCGACAATGGTCATGGCTGTCAGGAAGACTTTAATATTCATTTTCTCATCCTGTTAATGAATGTTGTTCCTCCAAATGAAAGCCCAGCTGTAAAAGGCAACGCCGGCTCTAGCAGCAACAAAACCTGCCCTCAGGCTACAGCTGCTCCCAGCTTTTTCTTTTTTTTTTTTTAAAACAAAACAAAACAAAACCGAAAAACAAACCGTTCCCTGGAAGGACACTCAGGAGATGACATCTCACGGATAACAATCAGGTCTGTCTTTGTGAGTTTAAAGCTGAAACACAGAAGGTATTTGTAAACAGGAGAAGACCGGTCGGCCGATGCGTTCCCACACTCTGGGAAGCTTCCAGAACGATGTCCTCCTGCGGTCAAAATGGAAGCTTGAAAATTTAAAAGCAGAAATCTTCACCTCCTGAAGGCGGCACAGGACATGCAGTGTAACATATTTCCTGAATTATTCACAGCCCTCTGTTCAGTCAAACAAATTAATGATGTTGCCCTGGAAAAGGTTCACCCCAATTTTATTTTTAGAATTTTACATTATCTGTTATGTGAGCAAAGGCTTAACTCAAACTGCCAAACATTTCAGGTGCTTTACAGAACTTTGAATGAAAAAACCAGCATTTAACATGTTGAAAACATGTAGTGTACACTTACAAAACAAATATTATGGAATAAATACTGAACCAGACATTAAACTAACACATAAACCCTCCATGCTGCTTGATCTGTAAGCAGATTCTGTTATTTTTTTTCATTCCAAATTATAT
>NW_013953212.1:66765-80891 GCF_001266775.1 Austrofundulus limnaeus
ATATATATATATATAGAGTCAGCTATTTGGGATTACTTTGGATTTAAACTGGATGAAAAAGGTATACCATAGAGCCCTATGATTTCCATGATGCAGAAAGCGCAGATAGAATAAGAATAAAAAAGAAAAAGAATACTGCTCTTAAAAAAATAAACAACCGTTAAAAAGCTGAGCATATCGTCGATGGTTGATAAATTCGTCCAATCGCCCAACCTTAGTAAGGGTGTGAAAGCTAAAAGCCCCTGGTTGCATCTGGAAATGTCTGGAAACATTTAAAGGTAGAAACTCCACCGGTGGAACAAAGATGTTTTACAGTAATAAACATGGCCCTGTCCTGTTATTAAATCAATATTAAATGTGTTGCTGCCATGGAACTCAAAATTACCTTTTTTATTTTTCAAAAATCAGTATCTGAATTGTTTCCTGTGCTTCGTTGTGAATAAAAAATAGGGGTTTATGGAGTTTGTGAGTCGTTACATTTTGTCTAAACGTACATTTTACTTCTAAGATTGAAGTTGTATTTAAATAGTGAACAAATGGGTTGAACAGTTGTCACTTTTTTTTTTTACTCAGACCAAACGCTGCATTATTAAACAGCAGCCATCTTATCTCATGTTTCAGCCAGACCCCTCTGAAGCTGCTCGAGGGCACGGAGATGCTCTCTGAAGTTAATGAAGCATCAGAATATTCTTTAAACCTCAATTATGAACAGCCAATGTCAAGGCAGAGCACTGAGCCATTCAGAAACGCAGCAGGAAGATGTGGTGCCCACCCTGAAACTCACCACTAACACTACCAAGTCAAACAAAGACCCACAAACCCTTCTGTGAAGCCAGGTGCTGACAAACGAACACTGAAACGAGCTCATTTATCACATTATCAGCAAAAATAAAGTATAGTACAACTGAAACGCATTTATGTTGCGTTTAATGACACTAAAAGGCAAGTTTGCTCTGTTCCTATATGTTTTAATCCAAAGTACCAAGCTGTTTAACGCTTCAGGTCTGCTGTAGTCATTTTTTCTTTTGCTCTGTAATTTGAAGGGGCGCCACTGAGGGTCTGCACCGCACTTTAGGAGGAGGAGGGAAGCTGCCTGTTCTCCCTTTAACCTGACACTGTTGCTGTGGGAACCAGCAACATGCTTTTAAACCTTGTACGGTCCCCTCTGGGAAATTCAGTACTTCTGCCATGTAACCTTATAGAACACTCGCAGCTCGTATCCAGCCAGCTTATTACTTCTGAGGGTACAGGAAGACGACCAGGTGCTTTGTGATATTTAATATTCAGGACGTGTTTTGCCACAAATGTAACTCCACACATTAAGAACGGAGCTGTTTAAAGGCTGTCAAACTGTCAAGCAGAAGAAAAAAAAAGTATTCTGTTGTTGTGCTTGTTTAAATAGAACTGAATTATATTTGTATTATTTATGAAGGGAAATACGTCATTTTAGTGTAAATGTGGGATAAAGTTTCACAAACTGTTCAAAGAGGAGAAGCAGGTTTGTCCTCTCCTGAGATGAACGTTAACTTGTATCGGCACGTAGAAGAACACAGCATGAACAGAGACAACAGTTTGATGGATACGACGCAGAGCCACGCCTTCTCAGGAACATTTCCAGATCAATAGTTTTCTGCAGTTCCTCCTACTTTTCATGCTTGCCTCTTTCTGGAACTTCCCTCTGATTCCACCCGATTTGCTTCTGTGCTGCGACTGAAACATTTCCTGGTTTCGGGATTTTAATCTAAAAATAGTTAATGATTTGGAAAGCTCGATCAGCCCCACCCACCCATGAGTAAGCAACCTTCCTGCTGGCATTGCTGACTATCATTGCAGATGTTCAAAAAGTGGTAGGGGTATGAGAGGAAACTGTTGTTTTTTTTTCGGGAAAAAAAAACTTAAAATTCAAAAACCCATCCTGTCCTTCTTATTGTCAGTTTCAAGCTTGTCTCCGACCAACACAGCAAGATCCACTGAGTTGATTTGTTGAGCTAATTGTTCAAAATCTGTGCCTACTTTTTAAAAGACAACTGATAATACACACGTGCTTCACCATGATAGGGTTGTAGTACCTGAGTGGTACTACACTTTTTGATGGTCTTGGTCTTGTCTCGGACATTGAGGACTCTGGATTTTATTTTAAGACCAGTCAAGACCACGACTGTGAAAGTATCACTAAACGGCCAGATTATTGTCCAATTTGTTTGTTAACATCTTTGCTTTCATTGGATTTAAAACATCCTGATTCAAACCCAAACCTGACTCATTGTTATTTATGTATTCTTGTTACTGGCTGTCACCCATTTATTTATTTATTTATTTATCTATTTCTGGTTATGATCTTAACTTGGTCACACCCACCCTTGGTTTTGGTCTCGACTTGGTCCAGGCCCTAAAAGTCTTGGTCTTGTCTCAGTCTTGAGTTAGGTGGTCTTGACTACAACACTACTATCCCCCCGTCCTGAGCCTGGATCTGGTTCTGCTGGAGGTTTTTTCCTGTTAAAAGGAGTTTTTCCTCTCCACTGTCTCCACTGTGCTGCTCAGGATGAAAGACTGTGATGAAGTGATTCAACACAATCTGCTGGCTTCATTAGATTTATTGTTTTTTTTGTATGCAGTACCCTGAGATGACGTTTGTTAGGACTTGGCGCTATATAAATAAACTGAATTCTTTTAAAACAACCGATAATACACACTTTATGAAAATGTGATTCCAGTTTCAGAAGAAAAACCTCGACTACTTTTTCCCGTGGGAGAGAATAACTTATGGTTTTGTGCTTTTGAATCTCTCTGGAAAAGCCCTAAAATCACCATAATGACTATTCAATGCACAGTTTTATGGCTCCTAATTGTGTGATGAGTAATAGAAGAGAGTATTTATCACAGAAACATTTGCATTTGCAGGCAAAATGACTTTTTTTTACCCGCAGAGAAGTGATTTCAGAACTCGCTTTTACCTGCAGCTTAACAACCTGCAAGACTCTGAACAGCTGCAAATGCTACAAAACAAAACAAGAGAGAGACATACTGCAACTGAACGCACTCAAGTCATGTGCCCACGCACTGTTCACTTCACTCACACACACACACAAATAACTAAATTATGCAGACAATGATGAGAATAAACAAAAAGACTGCTGGGACAACAGAGCTATGGTTTGTTAATTTGAGCGATCAATGAAAAACAGAAATAGAAAATTACTTCAGAGCCTTTGCTTTGTCTTAACATAAGAGTTACAGAGATTTATGTCAAACAGTCCATCTCTTTACAGCACACTAACTCAATCCAGTCAGACGCACACTGATTTTCTGACAAAAGCTTTATTTCCTCAGCTTCCAGTGTCTAAAGGTTAAGCTCGTTGGGGATTTCTAACTAGTTGCAGGTAAAGTCGTCACGTCCTCTAAAGCAGCTTTGTTCGAGCCCTTATCTCTGTGGAAGGAAAGGTACGCAGGGAAAAAAACAAAAAGAGGACACAAACAAACAAAATTGTAGGAGAACAGCTGTTCACAACAAGCGCGGCGATTTTAAGAGACACATGAGTCAACATGCAAAGCGATGCGAGTTAGAACACGCCAGTTTCCCAGAAACCAGAGCAGTAAGGGAAGGAGGAGGCGGGGGGTGGGGGGGGCGTCTTTCCAGTTCAACCAGACCAAAACTGTCACAGTCTCCCAATACCACACACACAGCTGCTACCAATCACAGGAAGGATCCCCCTTCGCTTGGAGGATGCGTCGCAGGATCTGCTTCATAATGCAGCCGGGGGGCTTTGAGTGCACAATAAAGTCCCTCATGGATCAGGACCAAGAGGAACCGCAGTTCATGTGTGCCAGCAATTATGTGGAAGGCTAGGAGACAGAATCAGTTTTGTTCAGTTTCCTTTTTTTTTGTTCTCCATTAGAAAAACAGGAGTCGAGAAAAGAAGCTTGGCTGCAGCAGAGATGCTGCGTGACGTGAGCATCAACACAGCACCCTCACCTAAAAAAAAATAAACACCCCACAATTTCCTTGATGTTGTTTTAGGAGGCGATAATAGACCTGCGTTAGTTTGCTCCCACACGTGTGCTTGTCACGGGCCAGGATGGGAGAGGGTGGTTGTTAGCGTGTGTGGGGGAGCTCTGATACTCAAACAATGAGGGGATTATTTCTTCTAACCTGCCACAAAAAAACAGGCTTCCACGTAGGAAACACAGAGATTTGCTAAAATCTGACGCAAAACCTTTTTATTTTATCGATGAGTGTGGGGGCTACCGCATTGATGAAGCCATGCCAGAGTTCCAGAAGAGAGAGAGAGAGCGGGAAGTGACGAGCGCGCCGCCCTTACCCGTGATGTTGACGTCGACGATGCCGGTGCGAGTCCCGATGCCGTTGGTGGCGTCGCAGATGTAGGTTCCCGCCAGGTCGTAGGTCACGGGCCCCTTGAAGGACAGGGTGTTGTTCTTGATCTCCGCGCTGCTGGGCAGGGAGCCGTTCACGCTGTGGCGAGAAAGAGAGGCGACAATGCAGACTACATCAAAAAAAAAAAAATGAGGGAGAATTCCTCCAGACCATAACAACAAAAACACAACAACAGATAAAAAATAAACCTCCCGATGCAGCAAAGCAATTCAAAACACACAAAAATACAGTCTCTCGTGCAAAACAGGCCTGCATGTGGGGGTGAGATAAATACCACGAATATATGACAGCCTGGTATTTCAGCTGTCATCCATCAAGTCCAAACTAAATTATGAGGACAGGGACTCCCAGCAGGCCCAAACAGGTAAGAAATAGCTGATGCTTAAGGATGGGCTGCTTCAGCAGGTGGAATACAAAACAGACAGTGGTGGTGGTGGTGGTGGTGGTGGTGGTGGGGGGGGCTTCCTCATCTACAGCACAGCTCAGATGCTTGAACCTAAAACTCAGGGGAGCTGTCAGGAGAGGCGGCCGATCAAGCGATAAATGCAGAATCTACCCAACGCCGGGCCGCCATCGAGAGGCGCCGGCCCCTCCCTCCATCTCGGAGGCTGTTCGCCTTCACGGTTCAGCGTCCGTGCCGAGTTCGGACCCGCCCGTGTCCTTTGATCGGGCCAGAGCTCGTGAAGGCAGCAGCCCTCCACTCTATTATCTCCACCTTTATGGAGCCCCCAGGGCTGGGGGTGGGTGAAAAAAAAAAAAAAAAGGTTTCAACTTTCGCGACGATTAGCAGCTTCCTGACGCCTTCCGCTCTATCAGCCTCATCAGCGGCTGTGAATGGGCTCAGCTCAGGCAGAATTACAAATACAATCGCGATCACGCTGAATGAGGACGCTGCAAAGATGTTCTTTTTGTCACTCCTGGGTCAGAGGAGCACTTAGAGAGGAGCTAATGTGTAAGAACATTAAAAAACAATATGGTGCTTCATTTAGTGAAATGAGAGAAGAAACCCAGGATGAGATTACAGAGGGGGAAACAAAATTAGGTCACAAATCAGGCACTTGAGATTTAACCGAACAGGCTTTTAACAAGGTACTTCAATGACAGCGTGACATAATGTCAACGCAACAACTGTCTTTTACATGTTGAAAAATAGTTTAGGAATAAAAGTAAAGTAGCTGAGCTAGAGTGATTTTTTTTCCATCGGCCACCTTGGTGAAGCAATCACAATGGAGGCACAAACAGCCCTCGATACAGTGTGTCATGACTCAATAATCAGTTAACTTGTGAGCCTCTATCAAATGCTGAGTTCTGCAAAGCCCAATTGATTTGCTGCAGAAATGAAAGGCTTGCAAACCGCGATTCACCACTGGTTCTGCCGCGACCAGCCTTGTCTGCATTTGTGAAAGATTTGTGCGTGTCTGTGTTGTGTGCATGAGTGGAGCCTGAGGGGCAGCAAAATGAAAGCCTAACAAACAGCTTGAGAGTGATACAGATTCTTTGAGGACTGGCTGGGGCTCCTCGTGTGCGCAAGGCTTAGTGTGGAGGCTGCATCAGTCTGACTTCCTGGTTTCAGTAGAAACAGCGTGCTTTTTTGAAAGTGAAAGTAAATCTTGAAAAAAAAGCTTTTATCTTTGAATATCTGAAAAAAATACAAATTATTCCTAAAATATACTTTAGCTTTCCTTCTTTCTTTATACCAGGGCTATTCAACTAAATTGCTCTGGGGGCCGGGGTTACTCAAAGATCACAGCTCGGGGGCCTGAAAGTCATTATGCTCCGGTAGGTAGTGCTGGGCGGTATACCGTTTTGTACCGAATACTGGTTTTTATTTTTGTTATGATACGAAATTTCTGAATACGGGACATTCCGGTTTAAATAGCGGAACGTTTCGTTGCGGTCACCAGTGAACTGTTGTTTCCCGGGGAACATTTTTCCTTGTTGCACCGCTAAGTGCGTTAGCATGCTAATGTTCGGAGCAGCTAGTTGCAGCCGCGGGTGGCGATTCTGCTGCTTATATTGATTGACGTTTAAAAAACATCCCGTTTTCGCCGTCGCTGAATATAGTAAACACCTCTTCAGTGACGTGCACAGTTAGATTTAACGCAGTTAGTTAATATGGAGACGTTATGCTGATGGAGACTTAACGTGGTTTTATTGTGAAAAGCCTGCAGGAAGTAATTCGTAGTGGAGTTGGAACTGACTGGTGTGCAAGGTGAGTCGTGCTGATAAARTTTAATAAATAACATAAAACAATAAACCCGATCATAATCTTTTCTTAACCCTCGTCCTTCACGACTGGACCAAAATGCATGACTACTGTCTCCAACCACCAGTCAGAGAAGAACAGACAGAGGAGGGAAACAGAGACACAGACAGAGGTACAGTAAAAGAAAAAAACTCAATAAGCAGGGTTTGTACATTTTATTATCAGCTGAGCTGTGATGAAAAGAAAAATACCGTCAAATACCGTGAAACTGGTGAAAATGTTGAAAATACCGTGATGTAAAATTTAGATCATATCGCCTAGCTCTACCGGAAGGGTCTTTTAAAATTCATTTTCTTGCATTGAAGCATCAATTTTAAATTGATTTGATTGAAATATATTTTATACTAAATCAAGTTACAAGGAAAAGAAAATACAAAATAATAATAATAATAATAGTAATAATAAATTGGGGGTGGGGCATCATTGATGGGCTGGATGAAAGTCACCAATGGGCCAGACGTGGCCTGCGGGCCGCCACTTGAATAGCCCTGCTTTATACACACTGTGTTTGCTGTGTTCACAGTTTGAACTGTTGACAATCATACAGAAGAAATCCTACAACAATCTTCTTTTAAAGAAAAAAATGTCTAAAACAACATAAAAAACACCTCCAACAGTTATTTCATTCACTTATGCTCATCTTTTATCTTTGTGCACATTTCCTGTTCTTGTCCTCTCTGTGATCAGTTTAATTTATGCACTCTGGCTCAAATAAACAGCGACAGCAGCCAAATCCAAACGCCCGATTTAAACAGTTTAAATGTTTAGCTCCTGCATGCAACATTACATTAGCTGAAAGGTTAAATGGTGTTGCTCATCTTGTTTTATTGAAGTAAACTAATTCCTGTTGACTAAGAAAGCAAATCAAACAAGACAAATTCCCTTTTCTGCTAAAATTCAGCGTGGATGCTAAGTGCTAAGCTAAGAACACTTACTGAACACTAATTCACACTATTTTCTTTTAAGTAAGCTGAAAGGGAAAACAACCCCCCCTCACTGGTTTACAGATAATAAATTAGAATGCAGGGTGTGGTCTGAAGGTGGCAGTAAAGAACATGCTGTTAATTCGTTAAAGATACTGTCCAGCTGATAAACAACTGCAGAGGAAATCCATAAAAGGAAGACAGAGATGGCTCTGCTTTAGAAATAACCCTTTTATCTGCGAGGATATTTGGGAAGATGTGTGCCAGCTCAGACTGAAAACAGCTGGTGAGTCATATCTTTTAGACTTTTCCAAGTCTGACACGATTTGCAAGTTATTTTTATCGTCGGGTGCATCAGGTCTTCTTCTGAAGAGACAAAAATCACCTCAACACTCTCTGCAGACTGCAGGACAAGAGTGGGACTCACAAAAACAGTTTAGGAAAAACTCAAACACCCTAAAAGAAAAATCAGCTGGGAGCCAGGCTATAAAGCTTTCAAAGGTGGGGTATTATGTAAAATCACAATTTTTGAGCTTTATATTATGTTATAATGTTATTTCCTCATTAAAAACATAACCAGAGTGTTGCTTTGACTCATTCATGCATGTCTGAGAGATCCTCGAGTCTCCTGTGGTAGCCTAGCCTGCTAAAAACCAGCCTCTTGTCCTACGCTTTGCTCCATACAGAGGGTCTGGACTCTCAGCTAGTGCAAAATAACTTCTTGCTGGAGGCGTGGCCTCTGTTGAAGTTTAAATTTTTAATTAAAGATGTACCCAATCGTTAACGTTTGGCCGTGACGTATGCAGAACACCAACTTGACTGTGAAGGAGGCTAAGCTAAGAAGCTAACCGGAAACTACGTGCGCTGTAAACAACCATCCCCTACTGAGAGGAGAGAAGCACCGAGGTGAACCAGACGGCTGTGAATGAGTGCTGCAGGCTTTGTGAGACTAATTTAATTTAATTTGGAAGTCTTGTCAACACAGACCGGCTTCATCCACTTCCTCCACTGCCATTGCTAAACTGCAGGCAGACTAAAACGCTGCAGAAAATAAACGTCGTTATTTAAAACTCCTCCTTCTGTTCGCTGATTGGCCCAGTTGAAATTCCCGGAGAAATCTGTGTATATGAGAGAAATCCCAGATGGAGCAGAGAAGGGGAACTATAATAGAGCAGGACTGTGTAGGAGGGCAAGGGACCAGGCTAGTGGTAGCTAGGGCTAGGCCATATCATATTCATAATAATACCGGTAAAAAAAACACTTGCCCGGGAAAATAAATTATACCATGATATGCTAATTTTATGACTTTGCCCATGTCGGAGAACCTGCTTGTTTTCTGTTGCGATCTTGTTAAAGCCTCCCAGTCTGATACAGGTTTAAACAGACGCTGCTTTCAACAAATCAAACGAACCCCACAGCTTTATCCAATCAGAGCAGAGCAGGGCGGGTCTTTCTGACGTCGGTGAAGCTGCAGGATAAACACCGGTCAGCCTGCAGCTCCTGTCCTGACTGAACAAACCCCGTCCTCACACTTCACCCCCGAGCTACCCGAGACATTGGTATCTAAAATCTAACACACTATAAGTTTGTGTTCAGAGCTTTGTTATTTAACATATATGTCCAACTTTGCTCATGTGACCAAACTCATCTATTTCTTTCTTTCTCTTTGGAAAGGCTAGGAGGTTCTTAAAGAGACAGAGGCACATTTCCAGTCGTTTAGATAAACTATGATGCAAAGTCTAATTTATTTGCGATACAACAGTTTTTTTTACAACATATAAAGGTAAAATAAGTTACTTGACTGTGGTATAAAGTTGAACTATGTGCCTGAAAAATTCATAATACCCCCCTTTAAGAGAAAAATCTAGACTTTAAGAATGATCTTTTTACTTAAGCAAACAAGTAAATTCTTGGTGGTAAATAAAAAAGTGCACCTACAAAAGGATGGATGCACTTTGTTACAGCTTCAAACGAAAGCGATGCAATCGCAGGACTGGCTGTACTTTCACCCAAACTGGGATTTAAATATCATTCTAGAATGCCATTAAGTCTGAGTTTCACACACTGCCACTGGCCACTGAAGAAATTAACCAACAGCTGTCTTTATGTGGCCTTTAATCAACATGACTAATAGAATCTCATTTTCACAAGAAAGATAAGCAAGCAAGCTAATTAGAGCCGAGTTTGAAGTAATCGCACTGTGAAATGAAGTAATAACAAAAACACACTTTTTATTTATGGAGTCTTTTGTCTTTGACAAACTGAAAACGTCTTTTGGAAAGCAACAAGGTTCCATATCTGTTAGAAAATAGCTTTTCAAGGATGAAAAAAAAGAAGAGAAAAACAAAGTCTGAAGTTTTATCACAAAAGAATTCAGCTTTGAGGAATAAAGAAGAGGCCCTCCTACAAGCTTTTTACTCTACTGGTACCCACTCAAAAACTACAGTATGCTCTTCAAACAGACTCTGCACTCTATAAACAAAAGACTTCAAAAGTAAAAAGCCACACATTGTCCCTTAAATACATTAAGTTTTCTTTTTATTTTGAAAAAACACTTTTGGAATTAATCTAAGATAAATAATAATAAGATTTCCTTAAGGACTTTCTGTGTCAAAGCAATTAAATAATAAAAAATGTGCCAACTTGCAGATGATAAAAACAACAGGAAGTAGCAGCAGGTAAACACACCGATCCAGTGGGCAGTATTTGTATCACAAACAGAACAGTGGGATGGAACTGGCTGCACCTCCTCATGTCTGTGTGTGACGCAGTTCTGCCGAGCGGCTCCAGAACGTTCCATCACAGCCTTGTTCTGACCTCCACAGTGGAGCCCAGGGGAACCTTCACAACAGATTTGGCATCTCATTTTCAGTGCAGCAATGGCCGTCCTCTCCTATCTGTCAGCTCTGTGCCCTCGTCTTTCTAGATCACATCTCCTCAGCCGCCTCCTCTTCCCCTCCTATCGCGCCTCGCTTTCAGATAAATACAAAAAAAAAGCCCAAACAGGCTGAATGTACTCTCTTGGCTGCCTTCTTCAGCTGCCGCGTACACATCAGCGCTCCTGCCTATGAAAAAAATATAAATGCAGAAGAAAGGAAAAGAGAAAAATCTGCCCGTGTCTCATTAAAATCTCATCGTTTGTGGAGTTGATACAATGAGGGCACAGCAGTCTATTAATTCTCTCAGTTCTGCGACACAACTCTCACCTCACCTTTAGAGCAAAAAAAACGCCACTTTTCGTGTCACTAATTAGCACAACAGCACTTGAATTATTAGCCTTAATGCGATTGCTTTAAAAGAGAAAATGCTCGATTTTTTTTCTTGCTTTGAAACTTTGCATTGAGATGTGTCGATTGCAACAATTAATTGTTATTCCTGTTGCATTCCTCAGAGCTATTTAACAACATTGGTAATCTGATATCTCCATGTTTGTACGTCTGCTTCTGTTGGGACTTTCTGTTATCCTATCTGAGAGAACAATCCTGATCTCAGCCCTGCGTCATGCTGGCTCACTTCAAAACTCCTACTTCTGCCCTCTTTCCTTTCTGCGTAAATTGCTGCCTCCTTGCTCACAGGAGAACAAAAAAAAACAGCAGAAACGTTAACGCTTCCTCGCCCCTCTACCTGCATGCTGGTCCTTAGTGTTCAAAGGAAAACAGGCAACACAAAGCAAAGTGTGTTCTGTTTGCATTTATCTGCCAGTATCTGTGACCATCAGGCAGATAGGGGTGTGTGTTGCAGTTGTAATGGACCCATTGTCCTCTGCCTCGGGTTTTATCTTCATTACACATTTTACAATAAAGCCGAGACACATTTCCTTAGACGAGAAAGGAAGCTGGTGTGTTTTTGTCTTTGATGATTGCTTTATAGTATATGAAAACACTGTGAAAGTGCACGTTTGTTCAGCATTCCTATTCTGTGACATTACCTTTCTCTAACCCCCTCTCTACGACATTCCCCCGTAAGAAACCTAAGGTGGGAGAAGCGGCACGTAGGCAGGCATGCCTCGTCCTCTGAGCTTTGAAAGGGTTTTGTTACGGTTTAGTCAGACTCACAGTTTCCACTGGTAGATCGTGACAGGGGGGTTAGCGTCAGCTTTGCAGGTCAGCTTCACGTCCTGGCGGTTCAGGTACCAGTTCCCGTCAAACCCTTCGATCTTCACGCTGGGTTCGTCTGCAAGAAAGGGGCGCTGACGTCAGTTCACCACGTCAGGGTCAGAAAACTGGACCTCTGCTGGAGCACAGCACGACTTCAGAAAATGTTTGTACTGAAATTAACGCGTCTTTCAAACGATTGAATCATCACAATTAAGTGTTTCTTTGATAAATCAAACAAGCAAGCTAATAAACTAATACTTAGTGCATCTGCTAATTCATATCTGCTCCTGCCAAAGGATTAAAACTAGGTAACTCACCAGCTAATCTTCTAGACATTCACTTCCATCTGCTTTTGCTGCACATCAATTAAAACAGCTAAAGTCAATAAAAAAGCCTGAAAAACAATTAGAAATTTCCTTACAAAGCAGTAGAAAAGTTATCTAAATGTTTTTTTTCTTTGTAAATATTTTTCTTTGATTCAGTTCTGTTTGTACAAATTAAAAAATAAGGTTTTGTCACATGGTTACCTATATGTCACGAATTTTGTTGCAATAAAATTCAATTCAAATCATTTTCTTTATATAGTGCTAAGTCAGAACAAACGTGGTGTCAGAGCACTGTACACAAAAATACAATAAATCTAAAGAAGCCAGCAGATTGTGTTGAATCACTTCATCACAGTCTCCCATCCTGAGCAGCACAGTGGCGACAGTGGAGAGGAAGAACTCCCTTTTAACAGGAAGAAACCTCCAGCAGAACCAGACTAAGGACGGGAAGCTTCGACCCGCTGGGTTTGGAGGGACAGGAAGAAGACACAGAAGGACTGGTCCAGGTGCATTTTCTAAAAAGCAAAACATGGTTCCTTACACTGGACGTTGAGGACCACGCTGTCTGAGATCCTGTCGTTCCGGTACGTCACGATACACGTCAGCTTCTGCTTGTGGGTCTCCCGGCTCGGTACGATCATAAAGTGGCTCCGTATTGTCACCGTCCCGTTCGGGTTGCGGGTCTCCTGGAAAGTGGCTTCGCCTTTCAACCTCGTGTCCCATTTGATCACGCTCTGGGGCTTCCCGTTGGCCGACACGCACGTCGCGACCGTCGTCTTGCTCCGTTGCCCCCTCGCCACGATGGTGGGGGAGGTGAGCGTCATCCGCGTCATCGGTCGAGCTGTGGAGTGAAACATATTCAAAGATTGTATTAAAAAAAAAAGTCTCACTGGAGAGGATCACCATCTAATTCAGCTACAATCAAACTCTAAAGTATATTAAAGTAAAAGGGCTGAGATGAAAACAGTGTGAACTATGAAGAGGTTCTGCCTCATTTCCTTCCTCAAAGCCAAATCAGTCATCAAAGCTGATGTAGAACACACTTGTCTACCTAAATGTGCAGTTATCCACACTCGATTCTTTGTAAGATGCCAATTATCGGTCTACTTTTGGAGCATCACAAAGCAGGCTTGAGCGTGAGCGAACACACAGCTGAAGGAGAGGTATCTTTGAACACCGCTGGTTGGTTATCTGTTGGTTCCTGACGTTCACTGAGCTGCCCGAAATATCTCAGTAACATTTAATAAGCTGAGAAAAACACTCAGGGAACAGGGACTAACACAGAGTAAGAACTTTTTTTTTTGTTGTCGTTTTTGGTTTTTCTTTATGGTAGTACTTAAAGGAGACATGATGCTTTGAAATCCTTCTTTTTCACATTTAAATCCTTCATTTGGGGTCCATATAAAGTAGGGTTGGGCGTAATCGTATCGTGTGCAGTTAATCTTCAAAAAAACATTCATCGATTATTTTTTGGCACTTGACGACTAATACAATTAATGATTCCAATATTGAATCTATTAATAGTCAGTTACAAGCAGATCTTCAGACATTTCATGGTTGGCGTCAAGATAATCTTTTGTCAATTAATGTTAAAAAAACTGTGCATGTATTTTTCCTCACCCAGGAGACGTTTCAATATAACAAATCAACTCACTTTTTTAAACAAACCCCTTGATATTGTCACTACCTACAAATATCTTGGAATTATTTTGGATTCTCATTTGACTTATCGTGATCATGTACAAGTCTCAAACACTAAGTTGAAACAGAAATTATACGTTTATTCAAAAATTAGATCCAATCTGACATCTTCTGTTTCAAATATCAATCTTCATGCCATTATACTCTCAACCATGTCATACTGTTTACCTGTTTGGTCTCTTACAACAAATGAAATCATAGAACCCATAGTTAGGCTCTACAACAGGGCCTACAAAATTCATAAAAAACTTCCTGVTTGGACTCATCACTGTACAGTTCTTTCATTGTCTGATGCCTTGACTTTTCAGAATTATGTTTTGTATAGTGGTATTAATTTATATTTTCAGATCTTCCAAGGTCTGTTACAAAAGGACAACTGATATTACCAACTTTTAAAAACTGTTACGGCCAGAGGTCTTT